>NW_007247600.1:436974-441627 GCF_000164805.1 Carlito syrichta
ACTCCAGTCTGGGCGACAGAGTGAGACTCCAACTCAAAAAAAAAAAACAAAAAAAAAAGAGCCCAAGAATACCTCAAGGCCACTAAAACTCAGAATAGCACCTGGGTTTTCTGACCCATGTAACCTCCATCTTCTCTCTGTAGCAGAAAAGAGGAACAAAGGAGTCCAATTTACAGCAAGTTCCTCAAAGCTCTGCCCCTTCCTAATGATTCTCTTCTTAGCCCTGCACTTACTGTTAGGGAAGTGGAATCGGATCTTTGCCCTAATAATTTTCAGAGAAAAGCGGGGTTCTAATGGCAAAGCAAAGCTTCCTGGCTAAGTATAAGTGACCCTTAAAAGCCTCCCTCCCTTCTCATAGAACTTAGGACGTTGGCGAGATGGTGGAGAGCTTACCTTCTGTGCAGCTGATATGACCGCTCTTTCCAGAAGATCCAAATTCCTATTCATTAGCACCAATGCTTCTTCACGAGACACTGGTGTCAGGGTGGCATCAGGCAGTATCACTGCATGCTCATAAACAGCTGCAAGAAACGTGTCCAGGGAGCTGGCTTTTAAGACACAGAACACCAAGATTGCCATATAAGCCAGCAACTGAGAAGCAACCATGCTGAAGTCCAAAGACTGCTGAAAAACAGAACACGTCTTGCTATTTATAGAGACAAAACACGTGGTTTCCAGAACTTAGTACCTTGGAAATCAATGGCAAAAGCTATTATTAAGAAAACCTTCTGACTTCTAAACAAAGGACCCTCCTTTATTATAGGGATTTGTGAGGATTAAATCAGAGAATACATGTATATTGGTTTGCTAGAGCTGCCTAATAAATTACCACACACTGAGCAATTTAAACAGCAAAGTCCATTACCTCAGCTCTGGAGGTTAAAAGTCTCACACCAAAGTGTCAACAGGGTTAGGTCCTCCTGGGGGCAGTGAGAGAAGAATGTGTTCCAGGCCTACCTTGACCTGTGGATGGAAGTCTTCTCCCTGAGTCTCTTCAGATGGTATTCTCCCTGTGTACTTGTGTGCCTGTGTCCAAATTTCTCCTTTGTATAAGAGCACCAGTCATTATATTTGGCCCCTGCCTTACTTCCAGTGTGATAACATCTTATCTAATTAGAACCTAAACAACCTCATGACCAAAAGGCAGTTTGACATCATCTTAACTAATTTAGAACCAAAACAACCTCATGACCAAAAGAGATTATGTTGAGAGGTATTAGTAGTTAGGACCTCAACATATGAAGTTTTAGAATTCATTTGTTTTAGAACATCAATGCATAGCAGTATGTGTAATTTAAAAACAAATAACTTCATCATTTTGATATTTTTGTTATTATCTTCACGTGAATATTTGAGCTCCACGTTTTCAATCACTTTAGATTCCTCAAAATGGGGAAGCCAGGGCAAAGACAAAGATAAAGACATTATCTATTGCTATGTAACAAATGTAGTGACTTCAAAGAGCAAACATACATTATCTCACATTTTCTGTGGTCAGGAATCCAGCAGCAGTTTCCCAGATGCCTCTGGGCCAAGACCTCTTTCACAATTCCCCTTCAACCTTCAAGTTCCCTCTTGTGGCTGACGGCAAGGCTCAGCCCCTCCTTGGCTATGGCCCAGAGAGTCCTAACAACTAAGGCCTCACTGCAACTTAGGCCCACATGATGGTGTCTGGATTCCCTCAGAGCCGGGGAGCAAGAGAACTCACTGCGATGGAAGCTACAGTTGCTTTGTCGTCTCATCGGAGAAGTGCACTTCTGTTTCCTTTGTCATATTCCAGTCATCAAAAGCAAGTCAGCAGGTCTAGCCCACACAGTGGGAGGGGATTACACGAGGGCATAAAAGAGGCAGGGCTCCTTCCGTTCCATCTCAGAGGCTGTCTGCCACAGAGAAAACAGGGAAATGGAAAGAGGGAGAGCTAGGGAGAAGCAGACAGGAAGGGTAGAGGATGGCTTATCGATTTTGATATGGAACAAGTAGACACATTTTGTTTCAGTTGTGAATTACGTATAAGAGTTACGGAATGAACGCTGACGATCATTCGTTTTATTTTTAGGTATATTTGATTTTGAGTGGCATTGTTATAGTTCAGTTTGCACACAGGCATGCCTGATTGGTTTACTTTGGTAACTATAGTGGATTTATTCTGAGATTGCCAAAGTAACCCAGGGCTTATGGCTGCCGGGTCCTCTGAGTCACCAGTAAACACCTCTGACTGCTGGCTGACCTCCTATGGACTTTCCAAGCCTGGGTGGGTGGATACTACAAACTCCTCAGGGAGGTGTTCTTGTTGCACAGCCATTTATAAAAGGAAGCTCTGAAACAAAAGTTGAGACTGGAATGAGTTACTAGGAGGCTTAAAAATTACTTCTTTGACCTGCTTAGGGACAAAAGTATTAAATAAGAGCCTCCCATTGAGTTCCCAGTTCTACTTGTAAAGAGCTTAGCGGGCATCTAGCCCATCTCACAAGAACAAAGCTAAACCACTGAAAATCAACAACTTGTCTTAGATGCATCAGAGAAGTGAGGTCACAGGACAAACTGCCACTCCCAGTATTGGTGAGATAAAACACAGAGGATAAGAACTTACTGGTGGGAGAGTCCCCCAGGGCTGGAGCCAGGACCTCAGGGTCACTTGAGCTATAATTGATGAATTATGGAAGCTCAGCGTGGACAACCTTGAGAGTTCTGCTCTGTCCTGCTTAACAAAAGCCTGCCCTCAAAGAAAAATATTTTACCAGGGCCTAACCTGCCTGGATAAAGAAAAAACTCTAACATTTAGCATGGGGGAAGGAAACATCCCAGCTCTAGCAAGCACTCTCTGTCTGGCTTGTTCTTATGCCAACTAAGGACCAAAGAAAAAAAGCCAAGTGAAGATCCCAGAGGGACAGGCTCACTAAAAGACTGAGACCAAATCATAGGATCCTAGAGCCCTCCCCCATCCTCCCCTTCATTACCACCACATCCATCTAGCATTTCTGGTCTACCTAGCAAGAGTAGATGTGAAGGTGAAATACTGCAGTTCTTGCTGTCCGGTATCATCAGCTGGACCTGGGACTGGGAAACTGAGTTGCCTGGTCCCTAAAGCCACGGCATCAACTTTGATGCACTTTCCGCAACCTGCCAGGCTCTCCAAATGCAGTCCTTCTGCTCATACAGAGTAGATACTGGAGGGATTGCCTCCAAAAAAACCCAAAAAACAAAAAACTTTGCAGACAAAAGTCCTAATAGCTCTAGACTTCTCCTCCAAACAAACCAGCAAAGTGGAGCAGTTTGTTTTTTGTAAGGAAAATGTGACATCCCACTGCCTAGAGTAGGGACAAGATCCATGCTCTTCTGGACTTTGCTGACAGCACAGTGATGACACCAACCTGGGTAGCAGGCCACAAAAGGAACTCAGAAACAAGTCCTGCCTAGCTCAAGCAGAGAGAACTGGAAATGAGGGGGAAGAGGGATTGGGTGGAATGCGCACTGCCTGATGTCCTTCACCTGGTGAACTTGCAAGAGCCACGTGCACACATGTGTGTATGTGATAACAGGTTAGAAATCTGCCTCCCCATTGCTACTTAACACATATGCCTATAATTAATATTTTGTGGTTACAACACCATGTCAGTTCTCTTGTTGACATTAATCTGGCTGATAAAGTATTTGGAAAGACTCTAAAACCATTTCTCCTCTGCTTTCACACCACAGCAATCAACTCAGAAGATGTCTGTGACCCCAAAATAGGTGAGGATTTCTCCCCACAAGAAACCAAACGGTCAGTTCTGCAGCTGACACCAGCTGAGTGCCCTCCGATTCAGCTCCAATACTATTTACCAGAGCCAGCACAGATTTCCCAGGTTAAGGGGTCAGCCCCACAAGACTGTCCCACCTTCCCCTCTGTGACAAGTCCAGGCCTCTGGAACTCCTGATGGACTGGCTTAAAGCTGAGATTCCAACAACCTCCTCTCTGGGTTAGATGGATTTGCTGGAGCAGCTCACAGATCTCAAGGCAACACTTATGTCTGCCAGTTTACTATTGTAAAAAATTACAAAGGATATTGATGAAGAAATGTATGGGGGTGGAATGGAGGCAGGGGCGAGGAGATCCCGTTGCCACCTCCCAGGACTCTCCACATGTTCAGCTCTCTGGAATTTCTTAGCTCTGTTTTCTTGGGTTTGAATGGAGGCATCATTACACAGACATGATTGACAGCTGTATAGAAGTGTGATTTGTCAAAAAGGATACAATCTCATACTAATAGACCCAATAAAACGAGTGGGGAAACCCAGTAAGTCCTGTCAGTTCAGATTCTTTTGGGGCTGACCGCAAAGCATTCATTCTCCTAAGGTACTGGGCAGGACATTCCTTGGAATGAGGGTCTTTTGATTGGATTAGAGTCCTGCCTTGGGCAAATGAAAGAAAGATAAGAGAAGGTCAGAGGGAGATTCTGTTTCCTGAGACCTAAAGCACCCAAACATTATAACAAAAGACTGTAAGGAGCCGGGCATGGTAGTGCATGCCTGTAGTTCTAGCTACTCAGAAGGCTGAGGCAGAAGGATCACCGGAGCCCAGCAGGTCAAGGCTGCGGTCGGGAGCGGCCACTGCACTCCAGTCTGGGTGACAGAGTGAGACTCCAACTCAAAAAAAAAAAAAAAAGACTGTAA
>NW_007247600.1:441647-459664 GCF_000164805.1 Carlito syrichta
TGAGATTCCTATTCAAAACAGACACACACACACACACACACACACACACACACCACACACATTCACACACATATATAGTACATAATAAAACTATTTTTGCATTATTTATTAATTTTTTTTTTTGAGACAGGGTCTCGATCTGTCCCCCAGGCTGGAGTGCAATGGTGCAATCATAGTTCACTGCAGTCTCAAACTCCTGGGCTCAAGTGATCATCCTACTTCAGCCTTCTGAGTAGCTAGGGCTACAGATGTGTGCTACCATGTGCAACTAATTTTTGTATTTTTTTGTAGATATAGGGGTCTCTATGCTTTTCAGGCTGGTCTCAAACTTCTAGGCTTAAACGATCCTCCCATCTCAGTTTTCCAAAGTGTTGGAATGACAAGAGTGAGCCCCCCTGCCCAGCCTGTTTTTGCATTTTTTAATGTAGCCCCCCCCAAACATTATGATGTGGCCTAAACTGGCTCTCATGAAAAAAAAAAAAAAAAAAATCCAGGCTCGGTGGCTCAGCCTGTAATCCTGCGCCTTTGGGAGGCTGAGGTGAGTGGATTGCCTGAGTCTGTGGGTTCGAGACCCGCCCGGGCAGCGAGACCTCATCTCTACAATAAATCAAAAATCAGCCGGGCGTGGTAGCGCATGCCTGTAATTCCGGCTACTTGGAAGGCTGAGGCGGAAGGATCGCCGGAGCCCAGCAGGTGGAGGCTGCGGTGGCCAGGAGCTGCCACTGCACTCCAGTCTGGGCGACAGAGTGAGACTCCAACTCAAAAAAAAAAAAAAGAATTTTCCTCACCAACAGATTATACTCTGCTATATCAGAAATACTAATTGAATCCGTAAGGGTGGCTTTGCTTTCCATAGAAAGATTTTAGGTAAGGAAGACATATCTGGGAGAGCAAAGTCTAGCAGAACTCCTCATTTGTAAGTCTTGGTAAATAAAATGAGAGGCAGGGAGGGAGGTGAGGCAAGAGGTCAAAGAAAATAAAAGGCATGAAGTATTAAAAGAAGAAAGGTAAAACAACTTCAAGAGGGGCAGCTCAGTTATTTTGTCATGGAGAGTAAGAGCTGAGAACTGACCACTAGGTTTGATTTTGAAGTTTCCTTTAATGAAGACACAAGGGTAGGAGTTGGCTCACGTAGGATTGCATGAAGTAAGGAGTGCTGAGGAAGCTGGGACTAGAAACAGCATGATGCAGTCTTCAGGCAACTGTCTAGGAGAGAGAAGAAAGAAGCCTAGAAGGAGTCAATGAAAGGTGGAAAGAGGGAAGATGCCCACATCCTGCAGGAAGAGAGGACTCCCGGAGCACAGATACAGTCCTAGGACTCAACAGTCACAGCCCCAGAGAAAAAATCCGGGAAAGATGGGTCAGGGAGACCAAGAGTATTTTCTGCTGCTCGGAATCTCTCTGACTTCCTAGTACTGCATTGAATTACACTGAGTGAGCATAAACACTTAGGAAAAGTCCAGGAATGCATTTACATACCCTTTGGGAGGATAAGATATCTCCAAACTCATGACCCTCGCTTTTATACATCCCAGAAAATTCGCCTGCTCTCCAGTGTGCCTCTTTCCAGGGTTAATTAGTGACCTATCAGAAAAGGACTCAGAGAGTCAAGGCAATGGATCAAAAGTAACTGGGGGAAAGGTGACACGATGGCCCTGTCTAGAAAGTTCTTAGCCTATCACAGGCTGCAACAGACCCCTGAGAACTGGGAGGGGATTCAACCAGGATTGGGTAGATTTGGGGGTAGAAACATTTTATAAGGAAAAGAGGTATGGCTAAAGGAGATAATTTACTTCTTTTTTATTTCCATTCCAAGTATCTAGTTTCCAAGCAAACAAATCATAAGAGTCAAATAAATCATGATAAAGAGATAATAGAACAATTTAAATTGTTAAAAAGTTATTCATGATTATCTTGAAAGATGCCTTTGTTCTTTAACTTTATGTATCTTAATTGACTGGGATAAAATACTCCCTGCATATCCAAAGTTCACCCTGTGTATTTACAAATGCAGTGTATTAGTCAGAGTTCTCCAGAGAAACAGAACCAATGGGAGATTATATAGATGAATACCCGGGGTGGCAAAAATATGTATACACATTTTAAGTATGACGTTCACTCAACAAATGGTGTTAATCAAATGAACGCTAGCTTCACCATGCAACAGGCAGCACAGCCAAAGAAAATGGCAGAAGCACAGTTGAGTGAATGTCATACTGCACATTGCTACCATACTTCAATTCAGTTTCAAAAAGTAATACATAGATAACATCTCTTAAAATGTGTATACATTTTTGACACCATATATTATATATACATATATATATGATTTATTATAATATATGGGCTCACACGATCATGAAGGCTGAAAAGTCCCACAATCTGCCATTTGAAAGCTGGAGACCCAAGAAAGTCAGTGATGCAGTTGGAAAACCAGCAAACTGGAGAGTTGATGGTATTGATTCCACTCTCATTCTCAAGGCCTGAGAACCAGGAGCAGCTGAAGGCAGGAGATCAATGTCTAGTTCAAGCACTCAGGCAAAAATAATCTAACCGTGCTCCACCTTTGTGTTCCATTCAGGCCCTCAATGGACTGGACAATGCCCATCCACATCAGAGGGGGCCACCTGCTTTACTCAACCCAATGATTCAAATGCTCATCTCTTCCGAAAACACCCTCACAGACACACCCAGAAGCAACATTTAGCCAGGTATCTGGGCATCCCATGGCCCAGGCAAGCTGACACCTAAAAGTAACCATAACATGATGGAAACAGCATTTGCACATGTGAGAGTCATTATGGCAAAAGGCTTTTCCTGGGTCCTCCTTCCATTTAAATACGTGTTTCACAAACATGCACATACTTGCATGTACTTAAACTTTACACATACACAGAAGATGAATGCAGCACCCATAAACGAGTTTATCCTATACCAAAATGTGAAATTTGCACATACATCCACAACTTTTTAAATCTTCTTAAGTTTATTTCATGTTTCAGTAAGTTTTTGACCTCTTCCACACAGACACTAAGGGCTCTCTTCCTCTTCTTCCTCTAATTGCCACGCTAATTCTGAAAGAATTCTGGTAAAGGAGATCACTGTAACTTCCTGGGTCCCTGCCCTAAGCGAGGAGGATCCTTCTCAAACACTCTTCCATACAGGGCCATTACTAAGACCGGCAAAGGGACTCCATTTTGGCTCCTCAGACGTCCATCTCTTGAAACCTGGTCAAAGAAAGCAAAGGATTAGCTCTAATGGAGGGCTTGATTTCCAGCCCGGAAGCCTTCTCCGGCAGTGTCACTCCTAAAGTAGCATAAAATTAAAAAATCACACAGGATTTCATGTCAGAAGACCTAGGCTCATGTTTCAAATCTAATAGCAGAGGGACTTTGGGTGAAAGTGTGGCAAATAAATCTGTTGCATAGGTGGTTAAGTAAGATAATGTATAAAAAAGAATTATTCAAACTCATGAAACACTATACAAAGTCTTCATTGTACTATCACTACAACAGTTTATCAAAATAACATCCTCCCAAGATAAATTGTAGATTCATTATTTAGTGTATTTACCTTGAGCCTTCTACACCAATAAATGAGAGGAAGATTAGTTGCCATTAACAGTGATCAATATTTTTTAGTTTCGGCATAAATTCATTGTTGCCTTCGATCTCAACACCACATTTATGCAAAAAAAAAAAAAACCCCAGAATTTCTATCAGAGCCTAAAGCCTATCTAAAACCACACCTTGTGTTCCATATCAGAGTTTCCACATCTTGAAAGTAAAGTATCTCTGGCAGAATGTGAACCATGATATTGTGACACTCCCAGTATTTCAAAGATTTTTCTTATGCTGGCTTACCCCATCCACTTGGAGAAATGTAACATCTTGAAATCCTCCTACCTCATAATGGCTTTCAGGAGCAAGCTGACTCCCACTTAGAATGATCTGTGGGAAAACATAACGCGTGCTGAATGTGCCACTGAGGGAGAATTCTTCAAACTTGGTAAAAGCTGATCCCACAGGCTCCCCACAAGTTCTCAGGTCAGGGGTTTGGCACTTCAGTAATGTGCATATCTATGTAGGAAGAGAAAAGAGGAGTCAGAAAACCTGCAAACATTTTCATAACTAAATAACATCTTTTCAAAGAATCGATGAATATTTAAGTGGGTGCTTAAGCAGTACTTTCTCTCTTTTTTTGAGTTGGAGTCTCACTCCCTCGCCCAGACTGGAGTGCAGTGGATGCTCCCGGCCACCGCAGCCTCCACCTGCTGGGCTCCGGTGATCCTTCCACTTCAGCCTTCCAGGTAGCCGGAATTACAGGCATGCGCTACCACGCCCGGCTGATTTTTTTTTTAATTTATTGTAGAGATGAGGTCTCGCTGCCCAGGCGGGTCTTGAGCCCGCGGGCTCAGGCAATCCACACACCTCAGCCTCCCAAAGGCGCGGGATTACAGGCTGAGCCACCGAGCCCAGCTAAGCAGTACCTTCAATCTGTAGGTCACATCTTATTAGTGAATCCTAAAATCACTAGGATTAGCTTTAAATAACAGCCGGGCACGGTGGCTCATGCCTGTATTCCCAACACTTTGGGAGGCCGAGGCTAAAGGATTGCCTGAGCCCAGGCGTTTGAGACCAGCCTGGACAATATGGTGAGACCTCATCTCTACAGTAAATTAAAAAATTAGCTGAGGGTGGTGGTGCGTGCCTGTAGTTTCAGCAACTTGAAAGGTTGAAGCGGAAGGATCACCTGAGCCCAGCAGGTACAGGCAGCGGTAGCTGTGAGCATGCCACTACACTCCAGCCAGGGCGACAGTGAGACTCTGACTCAAAAAAAAGAATAATAATAATAAAATCAAATACAAAAGACCAGAATCACAAAAATCATAGTGAATTGTACATAATTATAACTTTTTTCATTCTAATTTAAATTAGTTGATAAACGGTTTCAATTAAATATCTCTTTTGACTCAGTTACACGTCCACTGAGCTATACTAGATCATGGTGTAAATATCCTTCTTATTCTGGGCTCTAGTTGAAGACAGTTTAAAAAACACTGCTGTAAAGTAACCTGATGGAAAAAGAGAATGCCCAGTTGTAGCTTTTAAGACCTGAACCTGGTCTGCTGAAAACTGGTCAACCAATTTTATTTTTTTGCCTTGCAGCCAAGAGAACTAATTCTGTTCTTGCAAAACTGAACAAATAAAATGTTCTGTGGGAAAAATCCAGTGATAAAGGTAACATTATACGAATTAACTGAATCCAGCACAATTTTCAAAGGCAGACGATGATGACCCAGAAGAAAAACAAATAAGGCCATTCTAATGCATTTCAGCATTTCTACCTGCAAGTAATATTGGCCTTCTACTGTGTGTAGTCCATCAAAAGCACCTAGTGCATAGACCTCATCTGCTCGCTTCTCAGACATCTTGTAGGTTAAGTGGCAACAGAGGTCTTTCTGGCAAACTGAATGATTTCCTGTGTTTCTCTTAAGCTCCGTGAAAGTAAACTCATCAAAATAAATCATCCCTGGAAAATCTGACTGCTCGGAGGAGAATGGCTTGACACTTCTGGCATAAGCACTCCAGTCAACAGCCGCAGGGTAGGTGGGCTCACGGCGAGGCCAAGACTTCAATTCTGATAGCAGCAGCTGGCCACTCTCTGTCTCCATGTCATAGTGATACACCTTGACTGCTTCTGGGGCATAGATTCCACTACCTACAGTCAACAAAAGAAACACAAATACTGGTTTCACATTTTTATGATGACCAACTAATAGAATATTCCCATGTGATATTACCTAGAAAGGTATTAAAGTGTAAGCATTTTCAGGATAATTATGGAGATATTGGCATAAGTTTAGCATAAGTTCCAGTTGGATTCTACTTCTTCCATGTCATATGAAATGTCACAGAGAGCTTGTTTTTGTTTCTTTTGTTTTTTAACTTAAGCTTCCCCTTTTTAGGCCAACTTAATAGCAAGCTAGAAAACTCCGCAAACATGTAGAATAATTTTAGCTCTCCACTATTTATTTGTTTGACATTTTTCATCTGGATTAACAAATAACAAAGCAGTCATGAGGAAAGCTTGCACTGCCTTGAACATGGATACTACAGAAAGGGCAAAAATCTAAAAATCTGATTAAGTTGAAAGTGATTTTATCAGCTCAACGACAAGATTATTTCAGTATTACTAACCGACATCGTCTGGGAAGTTCCTTAGTCTTGGCTTTGATTTTTTTTATATGACTTAACTTCTCTCTAAGTCCCTTTGCCCTTCCAGTAAAACAGAGATGATAATGTTTGCCTCCTTTATTCCCAAAGATGATGTTCCTTAAGTAGAACGCCATGCTATTATTAATGTTACAATATCAGAGATGAAAAGAATGACTTGAAAATCAACGAAGACTGTCATTGCCACTTGGTACATGACCAGCAAGCATTACCTGTCATGTGCATGCTTGTGTTGTGGGTATTCGCAGCAAGTAGATTGACTCCCATGGCTCTGGCCCAGGCCGAATGGAACGGAACAGCAGAGAGGAGGGGCAGGGTGTTGTACCATGCTGTGGGGTAGACAACACTGTCCACTTGAAACTCATCCACTACCACCACAGCTGGATCGTGAGAAAAAATGTCAAAGCAAGTAAAAATACCAAACTTCCCAAATGGAGTGTCAAAAGTCACAAATTCTGAATCCTTGGGGAAATCAAATTGAATTTCAGGTTCAAAAAGATTGTACTGTTAATGAAAAGCAAAGAAGGGAAAAATTAGTAACAAAGTTGCCAAATAGATGTGGTCGCTACCCATACATTTTCCTACTGTGTATATAAACATGCATGTTTAAAACTTACACACAAATGTGCATAAATCACAACTACACTAATGTCTGAATTTTCTTACTGTGAATCAACCAAAAAACTTCACTTTTCACAACTAGTGAATACAATCATATCCATAAATGATGTTTAAAACGTGAAAATTTCTATCTTAAAATAAAAAGTTGAAATCTTGAATCTGGCCAGGCGAGGTGGCTCACACCTATAATCCCAGCATTTTGGGAGGCCGATGTAGGAGGATCGCCTTAGCACACAGGTTCAAGACCAGCCTGGGCAACTTGGTGAGCACACATCCCTAATAAATAAATAAATAAATAAATAAATAAATAAATAAATAAATAAAAGATAATTAATAAATAAAAGAAATCTTGAATCACACAATGTTCAGTTTGTTTTCCACTGTATTTTTAAAATTTTAACAGCACTGCCTATGTGACGTCTAATATGTGTTAAAATAAACTTTGTGTGGTGGCTTGATATAAAATGTTAACAAATTAGGCCAAAAAACTTATTCTGATATTAAATCATTCATGAAACAGAGAATTTCTACTCCTTTCTTGGAGAATATAAAAATCTTTGTGAGGTTATTATCACATCCGTTTTAATATTCTGCTATACTCTATTTTATTCAAACTCAGAATCCTTATACAGAATGGAAGTAAATTAAATTCCCTTTCAACTAAAATGTAATAGTTAAGAGCTGCATCTATAACAGTTCTCTCTTTAGCATTTAATGAACAAATGTACATGCATAACACAAACAAACAAAAGAAGTAAATCAAATTTAGCTCAGGCACAAGTCTCACCTTATGGTAGCGTGCCACCAGTCTACCCTGAGAATCAAAGACCACGTCAGTGTTGTATTGGTAACGGCCATCAGGGGGACACTGAGAGTCACTGGCATTGCATGGCTTCTTGTCCCCAATATTTGCCACGACATAGATAGAGTTGTCCTTGGCCAGGCAGCTGAGTCTTTCTAGAACTGGTGTGTAGCCAAATCTATTTCAATAGACATTTCCACAACTTGTTATATTTTAGCTATTTCTGAAATACCAGGTGATAATTTACTTGCCCATTACCTATAACATAACAGCTTTAGGGCAAGAATCAACAGAAGTATTTAAAAGCTCATATGCAATATAGTGTTCTTCTTCAAGAAGGTCAACCTATTTTAACACACCAGACTCCAGATTGTAATGCAATGTCGAAGCACAGAAAAGACATAGGAAGTAAAAGCGGAGGAAGAGAAGCAACACTTTCTCTTATAAAGTGCTCTCGGGAAAATAAATGAAGGGCTTGAGATTTAGCAGACTCTTCTAATGGGAAGGACCTTGTCTGTAATCCAAGCCACAATTGTACAACTTTGCTGATATGAAATGTGGTTGGAAACAGAAATACCAGGTGGCGGTAAATAGTTGATCCCCTATAGATCATCTTCTACAGAGAACAAATGCAGCATTTGGTAGTGGAAATATTTTAAAAATAAAATAAAAAGTAAAAAGGTACTCCACTGTGCTGGCTCAGTTTCCTCATCTGTCAAATGTAACATAATAGCTTCCTTTGTGCTTTTTTTTTTTTTTAGTTGGAGACTCACTCCATCGCCCAGGCTGGAGTGCAGTGGTACGCTCATGGCCACCCCAATGTTGACCTGCTGGGCACAGGCAATTCTTCTGCCTCAGTCTTCCAAGTAGCTGGAACTACAGGCATGTGTCACCACGCTTGGTTGATTTTTTGATTGATTGTAGAGATGAGGTCTCACCAAGTTGCCCAGCCTGGTCTCAAACCCGTGGGCTCAGGCAATCCTCTCAACTCGGCCTCCCAAAGTGCTGGGAATACAGGCTTGAGCCACCGCATCTGGATTCCTTTATGCTTTAAAGGACCCATAGGAGAAATACTGAGGAGAAATACTGAGATAACTGTAGACATGA
Source organism: Carlito syrichta (assembly GCF_000164805.1). Classification (NCBI taxonomy): domain Eukaryota; kingdom Metazoa; phylum Chordata; class Mammalia; order Primates; family Tarsiidae; genus Carlito; species Carlito syrichta. The sequence continues at coordinate 450,414 of NW_007247600.1, forward strand.
AATTGCTTTCCAAAGAAACAGTAAATCCATTCATATTGGGCCTATTTATCCTCAAAACAGGAAGAGAATATGACAAGGTGATAGCTGACTTCAAATATTTGAAGGGTTTAATCTGAAGGATCTGAATTCTATATATGAATGTACCACAGAGTATAGAACACAGAAGAAAGGAAGTTACAGAGAGACAGATTTCAGCAGAAAAGAAGCTTTAAAGGTATTTGCCACCAGTCCACTCTGTCAAATAAGTGGATTTGCTAGTCACTAAAAACTTCACTATAATATGGTGCATTCAGACACTCAGAGACCATTCAGTTAGCATAACTTAATGGAAATGACTGTTTAATTTCAGCCAATCTAATGACCAATCATGAGAGCACAAGCATTTCTTTTTTCTCATATTTACAATGCAAGTAGTAATACTAACTACCTAAATTAAATGAGATAATGTGTCTAGTATACCAGGTACAGTTCTTGGGACCAAGTAAGTGCTCAATAAATAAAAAATGGCTGTTATGAATTTTGTAATTACAAGAAGGCAGCCCAAGGCTGTGATGGCTTTACTGCTTCTAGAGATCATTCAGGATTCTCCATGATCTCACCGTCTCTCTGCAATTGATGTTGAGCTAATCTTTGAAAATAAAGGACAGGTTAATGACCTACTGGTTTACATTGTTTCTTTTTTCTTCAGGAAAACAGGAATGGGAAAATATCATCAATATTCATATTCTTTAAGATCTTTAATTACTCTATCATGTACTTTGTCTAATTTTCCTGTTTCTTAGCTAAATAATTTGAATTGCTTGGTATTTCCTATTAGTTTCTCATGTCAAAAGTCCAAGGAAGTGTTTAACATGTCAGCATTTGGGGAGGGAGGGGCATACCTCATCAACAAAGGTACCTGCATAATGAACATTTGTGTAACTAACCCTGAATTGTACCCCACATCTTTAAAATAAAAAATAAAACATACCAGCATTGTAAAGAGTAGTATTTATATACACAAGGATGATCACATGGCCCTCTATTATCCCCTTCAGGGACAAATATTACTAGGGAGAAAACTATGGCTTTCTTTTCCAATATTACTGTTACAATAAATACTGGATTTGTCCTTTTTTAAATTAAATTAATTCTTTTTGTTTTAAAGATGAGGGGTACAATTCAGGATTAGGTAGATAAGTAATCATCATATAGGTAAAGTTTGGTCCTCCCTTTGGTCCCCACTTTACCTGGTTTGAAATCAGGTACCCTTTTTGATGTTATGTGTCCTTCCTTCCCTCCCCTGGTGGCGTCCCACTACTGCCAACCTTTTTCTTATAGTGTTATGATAAGTGTTCAGGGTACGCTTATAAGTGAGAACATGTGGTACTCAGTTCTTTGCTTCTGTGATAGATCACTGAGTCTGATAGACTCTAAATCCACCCAAGGTGCTGCAAAGTTCATGATTTTGACCTTCTTTATGGCTGGGTAATATTCTATCATGAATATGTACCACATTTTTTTATCCAGTCCATTTTTGATGTGCATCTCGGCTGGTTCCATGTTTTTGCTATTGTGGATAATGCTGCAATAATCATGTGGGGACAGGTATCTTTTTTATAGAATGATTTTAGTTCCTCCGGGTATATTTCCAAAAGGGGGACTGCTGAGTCATATGGAAGATCAATTTTCAGATCTTTTAGGACTCGTCACACTGTTTTCCACAAAGATTGTCTTAGTTTACACTCCCACCAACAGTGTAGAAGCACTCCCTTTTCTCTGCATCCTCTCCAGCATCTGTTGTTTTTTGAGTTGTTGATGATGGCCATCCTGATTCGAGTTAGGGGATATCTCAGCGTGGTTTTGATTCGCATTTCTTTGATGATTAGTGAGGCTGAGCATTTTTTCACATTTTCTGTTGGTTGCTCGTATGTCTTCTTTTGAGAAGTATCTTTTCATATCTTTTGCCCGTTTTTAAATGGGGCTGCTTGTTGTTGTTGTTTTTTCCTTTTGACACATTTGAGTTCCTTGTAGATCCTGGATGTTAGGCCTTTATCTGACATAGAGTTGGCAAATATTTTTTCCCATTCTGTGGGCTGTCTCCCTGCTCTCTTGATGGTTTCTTTTGCTTTGCAGAAGCTTTTCAGTTTGATGAAGTCCCACTTGTTTATCTTATCTCTTATGGCATGAACATCTGGGGTTTTAATAAGGAATTGGTTGCCAGTTCCAATTTTCACAAGGGTGTCTCCTACATTTTCTAAGATTTGTGTAGTTTGAGGTTTTATGTTTAGGTCTTTAATCCTATTGACAAATATTAGTAGGGAAGAAAGTATGAATTTCTTTTCCAATATTACCATTATGAAATATACTGGACTTGTCCTTTTTAACATGGAATAAAAAGTTTGTCATTTCAATATGTGCAAGACTCCATACTGTTAAACTCTCATCAGTCACTTGCCTTCCTAACATAAAGTAATTCATCTATAACTAATTATCAGATTTATGGATGTCTTTCCTCTAGGAAAGTAAGCCTTATTAACCCAGTCAAATAGAGTGCATTTTTTACTGTAACCTTCATGAATTACGGCAAATAATGACTCCTACCTATTCTGGGAAAAGCTTCATAAGCGAGTGGATGTTGGGTCATAGTTACATGGTTTTTGTAAGCACAGATTATGCAACATTTAGAGACTATTTTTACAAAGCTAAAAATCCCAGAGTGAGGCCCAATTTACATAGCAGAACTTGTATGTTGTAGCACTGGACTTGACTATCTAATTAATTTTACATGATGACGATTATCAAAGAAGTTTCTCTTTCTGTGGAATATAGTTCTAAATAGATGTGTGTAAATTTAAAATTAGCAAATTAAACAGTTTTTTAATGCATCCATTCTGCCATTTAAAGTACCTACAAACTATTTTTAAAAGTAAATACACCTAAAATAATCTATTTCATAGATTTTTCTTAGTTATTATACATACTTTTATTAAGAGAGTTGTGCCTAAATTACAGCTATTAATAATTACTCAAAGCTTGGCATCCTATTTGCAGATGAAAAAAAGGAATTACTAAAATACTGACATACTACCATTGGAGAGAACACCACAGTGTACATATTCCATGTGTATCACTACATTTGACACTCTTGTATGTGCTGTGAGGAAAGTAGGACAGGAAATTTATTAGCCCTCTTTTACAGATAAACATAAATGTTAAGCATTTAGGTTATACACTCACAGTTAGGAGTTTGTCAAATGTGTCCTCAGAAATAGTGCTTTCTTTTACAAATCCTATGCAATTTCCACTTGCCATATGGCTTACATTATACATGGTATAGACAGCAAGGTAATTTGGAAACAGATTTACTCATTCTTTTTTTTTTTACTATTCTTATGAAGGAGGTAGGTGTTCATGAATGAACCAACTTACTTGTATTTATCGGGGAACACAGATCCTAGATACTACAGCTTTTACTCACTTTATTGAAACCCAGTTAGATAAATTTATTATAAAAATTCTGTACACACATACTACTCTTGATAGACAATTGCAATGAATAACCAACCAAGCATCATGATTCCAAGTCACATACCAAACAGGAGATATGTCAGTAGATAAAAATCAGGAAGCATTAGAAACTCTAAATCATATGTCACAGATGGACTACTTGTCAATGAAATTACTAGTCAAGCTTACTGAATTTTCTATTGCTATTTTACAAAATCACAACTTTTTGTTCCAAAATCAAGGAGTAATGACATATTACCTCTTGGGGTCTCTACATGGAATCCAGTTCACTTTAGGGTCTGGTACATCCTCCAAATAGGGGTAAATGCTCTCCCTGGTGAAGATCCAACCATAGATTCCATCTTCTGGGGTCACAATGATTTGTGCACCCTGCTCAAAACAAACGAGATGAAAAAGCTTCTCGTGAATTCCAAATATTCACTCTTACCAAGTTGCAAATCTCCCTTGTAAGTATAAAAAGGGAAATACCTGCTTGGCTGCCAGCTTAACTGCTTTCTCCAAAATATCTATGTTCTTGTGCATCAAGAGCAAAGCTTCTTCTTTTGAAACAGGTGTTTCTGTTCTGTTTGGTAGTATAACTGCATGCTCATACACTGCAGCGATAAACGTGTCCAGCGCACCGACACTTAGGACACAGATAGCAACAACAGCCACGCATTCTAGAAAGTGTGATCTGATCATAACTAAAAATTAGCAAACTTGAAGAAACAAACTCACCTTCTTATGTTTTATTTCCCTAGAATAGCTTTGCATTCGATCCCTTCTGGCAACCAGCTGTTTATATTTTCTCACAAGTACATTACACAACTCAGCATTGAGAAAGGATGTTGTGCAAGAAAACTGACAGTCAGAAGTATGCACCTGGATCAACCCAAGTGAACAGCCCTTTTGTTGACATTGTTCAGAGGTCAGCCCAACTTGAAAAGTAGGATTAATGAGTCACCCAAATGATGCACCCCAGTCCAAAACACAATGGCAGTTGAACTCTTTTCATGAAATAAAATACATTTTCCTGGTAAACCAACATTTCTACTAATAGGGACAATATTGGACTGTGTTAGAAGGTAGTTGTCACAGCAATGATTTGTTTAGTACTCTACTTGAATGCCTGTCTGCCCTTTTCTCCTGGAAAGGTCTTTGCTCTCCATCTATTAAACTCCAGCTCTGCATAGGGTTCTCCCAAATCCACCCCAGACCTAAGTAATGTTTCTGAACTCTTACAGCAAAATATTTTTGTGCTTTTAAATGTCTCACTGTTTGCTCTTGTCTTGATTTTTAATTTAAATCTTATACTGATACTTAATTTTGTATGTATGTTTTATCTTCCTAAAGAGATCAAAAAGAATCTTGATGCTTTCTTCCAAAACATCCATGTCCAATAATCAACGAGAGTTGATGTCTCCTGCAGGTGTGACCCCAGAGAGGAAGGGAAATGTCTTGCTTACTGTTGAATCACATCGCCCTAGCCCATGTGGGACAGGTGGTGGGAACCCGGTACATGAATGGATGTTGAATGAAGAAGTTTGCTAACTGACAGGTCAGTCTATTCCATGTTTGAACACTGCAATTTTTTTAGAACATTCTCTCTTGTTGAGATGCAATTTACTTCATCTATCTTCTACAGTTTAAAACAGTAACTCCAATCCTGCTTCCATGACAGACTATTAGATAATTCAAAAAGTATTCAGGCCAAGTGCGGTAGGTAACCTATAATTCCAGTGTTTCAGGAGGCTGAAATAGGATAGCTTGAGCTCAGGAGTTTGAGACCAGCCTGAGTGACTTGACGAGTCTCCATCTCCACAAAAAAATTAAAAATTAGCCAGGCATGGTGACATATGCCTTTAGTTCCAGTTACTTGGAGGCTGCTTTGAATTACTGCACTTCAGCCTGGGTGAAAGAGAGAAACCCTGTTTCAAAAAGAAATGAATATAAAAATTTTTTAAAAGTAAGTGTTCATTGTCTCTTTTTTTGTTCGACATCTCATCCTTATAAATTCCTAAAGACAGGGGCCACATTTCAAATCTCTGCTGCTCCCATGAAATTTTATACTGTGCTAAGCCCTGTACGTTTTTAAAAATTTGTTATGCTCAGTTTCCTTGCCTAACTTTGGATTGCTGACTATGAACTGATTTAAAATGTAAAGTTTCTTTTAAGGTTTAAGTCTCTGATCCTAGATTCATTAACACTGTTTCTCTCTCTTGAGATTCTTTCTAATCCTCTGCTGATCTAAGAAATTTTATATTTTGAAGATTTATCTTGTTTTGGTTTGGTTTTGCTCTATAATCCAAAGTCCCTTGGTTTCAATAAACTTTTTTTCTGAATATGCCTTCTCCTGGATACTCCAGTGTGTTTCCACATGTCTTTATGTCCTAAGGTGATATTCATCAGACACAAATTCATTTCAGAAAAACATCTGAGGACAAGAAGAAAAAGACTCTGTGTAAGATAAGCAGGTTGCTTTGTGATGAGAAGAAAGAAACTATTTTCATATTTAAGGTTGAAATTATAAACGCTTGTCTTGGTTCACCTGACCTTCTGAATAGAATCAAGAGGAAACATGGGAAATCCCCTTTGCTCTCCCAGTCTCTAATTCCAGGAAATGTACCAGTTTTTTTTATTATGTTGAAATCAATATAAACTTGAATTCAATATTTCATTGCCAAAGGTATTAGGAGTAGAAGGAATCAGGATTGCAGATATAAGTGATTTTAAACAAGGTACTTGTACATAATTTGAATGACAGTTTGGAACTGCTATGGGATTAAGAAGTTTAGTGTTTGAAGTTTTTAATTAAAACAAATATAATTCTTCTTCTAAGTACATAAGAGACAAATTTTCAGGGAAGAAGAGATCCCGGAATAAAATCTCTAGGAGTATATTAGCCCTGCCCAAGTTTTATTTATTTATTGTTTTAAATAATTTTTCTTTTTATTTATTTTTTTGAGTTGGAGTTTTCACTCTGTCACCCAGGCTGGTGTGCAGAGGCACGCTCATGGCCAGTGCAGCCTCTGGTGGTCATTCTGTCCCAGCCTTCCAAGTAGTTGGAACCATAGGCGCACACCACCATGTCCGGCTAACTTTTTGATTTATTGTAGAGACGATATCTCGCTGAGTTGCCCAGGCTGGTATTGAAACCCTGGGCTCAGGTAATCCTCTCGCCTTGGCCTCCCAAAGTGCTGAGATTACAGGCTTGAGCCACTGTGCCTGGCCTCCAAGTTTTATTTCTAATACTCGTTTTAAAGCCCTCTCTCTGTTCCCGTTATCAGGGTCCTGCCTGTGAGCAAGCATTCCTCTTACAGTCGCCCCTCTCTTCCACTCTTCCCCCCCAAACCTCAACACTGTAAATCATTTGATAGTGACCTTAACCATCGCTTTCACTCATTAAGGTTCTTCCCTTGTGTAAAAGAATCAAGGCAATCAGAGCCTTCTTTCACTTAGTCCCATTGAATCTTTCCTATTTTTAGCTAAAACCGTTCTTACTCTATTTTAACATGATCACTGTTGCTCTGATCCTGGAATGCTTCTCGCCAAATCCTGCCCTTCTGAATCCATTTGTCACCTCTTCCATCCTTGTGGTTATTCCCTTCTCATGTACTTATGGTCAGCAGCTACATTGCTGATAACTGTCTTTCAATCTCATCCTATGCCCTCTCAGATCTTCTACGTCATACTTTCAGCTACCTTCTACAGACTGATAACTACTGTCTTTCTCTAGCTTTAGCTCAGACTTCCATCCTGAGCTGATGCCTATTGATTCAACTCAAAAGAGATCTTCCACAGGCTCCCACGAAGCGTCAGCCTATCTATCAGCATTTGTCCCTAGAAACTCTTCCTTTTCTTACTGCAAATGACTGCCATGCCCCATCTAAATCTAACTCCTAGCCTTGTGCACTGGATCCTAGGACACTGCTAGAGAAATTCTTCTCCCTTATTATTTATCATCAATTTTTCCTTCTCTATTAGATACAGCAAAGAAAATACAAATATCTTGCAATATCTTCTACAAATATCCTGTTACAACTCCTTTCTTTAAAAAAAAACCAAAAAAACCAAAACTCTTCATCTGACATTTCCTTCTAGTTCCTGCTCCATTTCTCAGTTTTATTTTATAACAAAACTCATTTCCAGGATCGCATTCCCTGTCTCAGTTCTTTTCCTCCCAACAGGATTCTACTCGACTGCCCTTTAGTCCACTGCCGTGTCAAGTTCACACTGATCTCCACATGATCAAACCCAGTGTTCAGTTCTCAGTCTCAACTCACTTGATGTCCTGGCAGCATTTGACACAGCTGTCTCTATCCCATTCCTGGTGCACTTTCTTCCCAACAATCTCCTGGTTATCTTCTCTCTCTCTCTTGGTTTTTGCAATCATTTACTTTGTTTCCTCTTTGTGGACTTTTCTTTTCTGGTTTCTACTCATTAAGGCTGCTGGTGGGCCCTGGGGCCTATCTTTGAAAGTCTTCTGTTCTTATCTACACTCACTCCTTAGGTGATTTAATCCATTAAATCCCCTTAAACACCATCTACAGCTTAATGACTCACAGGTTTATGTCTCTAGCTCAGACTTCTCCCTGAACTCTAGGCTTCTGTGTCAATCAACAGTCTACTCAAATTCTCCACTGGGATGTGATCACATCAACATGAACAAAGCAGAGCTTCTGACCATCTCTGGATGCTCCCTCACCAACAGTCCTTCAGATCTCAGCTAATGGCTTCTCTAGTCTTTCTGTTGTTCAGACCAAAACACTGGGGGTCATCCTGACTTCTCTTTCTCCCTCACGCTGCACATATTCAATCAGGTAATCTTTCAATACCACAACTGTGGTCCGAGTCACAATCATCTGTAGCCTGAGTTATTCCCAAACTTCCCAACCTGGGAAGAGTACCCCTCTTTCTACTCTTGCACAAGAATAATCACAGTGATCCTATTAAGATGTAGAACGAATTGAGTCACTCCTCTGCTCAAAACCTTTCAGTGGCTTCCTACTTCACCCAGAGGAAAAGGCTGAGTTCTTATAATGCCTGCAAGGCCCACTATGATCTGATCTCCTGTTACTTCTGACAACTCCTACTACTTTCCCCCTGTTCATGTGCATCCAGTGGCGTTGACCTCCTTTGTGTTTCTCAAGCATGTTCCCAGTTGCTCTTCTGTCACCACTATCCTAAGAAAACTACTATAGTTGTCTCCTCCCCAGCCATCCTGCCTTTAGAATTTCTCCTTCTACTCCATCTTTCAAACCACCATTACATTTATTGATTTTTTAACATTTTTTTCATTGTTGTTGCTGTTGTTGTCTTTTCCTGTTTAGTCCATGGCTACTTGACTCCAAAACTCTTCAATGGGTCTTTCTCTTAGCTTCTGGTTAAAGTTTAGGCTTCTTTTGTGCTTCCATGGCCTGGTCTCTGTTTATCTTTCCAGGCTCATTTTTCACATTATCTGTCCTTACCCTTCCCATTTGCATCCTTCCCCTCCCCGATATATTGGACTCTATTTGAAGCATGCTAGTCTTCCCTGTCTCTCTACCTAGAATGCCCTGATCAACTTATCCTGTTGCTCTGTGACATCTTTCCTATTTTCCAAGGTAAAATCCGTCCATTCCTGGTCCTTGTACTGATTATTCCACCACTTTTTAAAAAAATTATGTATGTGTATTAAATGAGATGTTTAAAAACGCTTAGCACAGTGGCTCAGCCTATAATCCCGCGCCTTTGGGAGGCTGAGGTGAGTGGATTGCCTGAGC
>NW_007247600.1:459800-502937 GCF_000164805.1 Carlito syrichta
GCACTGTAGTCTGGGCGACAGAGTGAGACTCCAACTCAAAAAAAAAAAAATGCTTAGCACAGTGTGAGGCATGTTCAAATGCTCATTATTTGATTGTTATGATAATGAGAAATAATAATAAAGGTGGTTGGTGATGCTCTGTCTCTTTTCTGGACTCATCTGTTCTTTTTTTCTTCTTCTCATTGGATTGATACCTTTATCATTATCATAATAACCATAGTTTACAGTCTGTTTTATCTTATATGAGAATGGCTACTCTTGCTTATTTTTGGTTTCCATTTGCCTGGAATATTTTTCCCCACCCCTTTACCTTGAGCCTATAGAAGTCTTTGTGGGTTAAGTGGGTCTCTTGAAGGCAGCAGATATTTGGGTTGTGGGTTTTTTTTTTTTTACTCATTGTGCCAGGCTATATCTTTTTACTGGAGCATTGAGATCACTCACATTCAGAGTTAATAACGATATGTAAGGTACTATTCCATTCATCATATTGGTTGTTATCTGGTTGCTTTATTATTTATTTATTTTTCTATTATGTTGGTATTCCAAAAGGCCTGTGAGCTTTATGACTTCCAGCATTTTTCTACTGGTGTATTTCGACCTTTTTTTCATCAGTATTTAGAACTCTTTTGAGTATTTCTTGTAGAGTCGGTCTAGTGGTAACAAATTCCCTCAGCTTTTATCTGAAAAAACTTCATTTCTCCTTCATTTATGAAACCTAGTTTTGCAGGATACCAACAGAATCTTTGGCTGGTTGTTATTTTGTTTGAGGAGATTGAAGATGGGACCTCCCTCCCTTCCAGCCTATAGGATTTCTTCCGAGAGGTCTGCTGTTAATCTGATAGGTTTACCTTTGTAAATTATTTGATGCCTTTGTCTTAAAAGCATCTTAAAATTCTTTCTTTTACATTGACTTTGCATAACTGGATGATCATATGCCTTGGGGATGACCTTTTGGCAATGAATATTCTGGGGGTTGTTTAGGCTTCTTGTGTCTGGATGTTTGGATCTCTGGCAAGGCCAGGGAAGTTTTCCCCCATCATTCCCTCAAATAGGTTTTCCACACAGTTGCTTTCTCTTCTTCCTCAGAACACCTATGATTCTTGTCTGGATGTTTTACATAATTCCACATTTCTTGAATACTTTGTATCGTTCTCTTTGTTCCTTTTTCTTTATTGTTGTCTGATTGGGTTAATTCAAAAGCCTTGTCTTCAAGTTCTGAGATCCTTTTTTCTGTTTGTTCTCGTCTACTATTAAAATTTTCTACTAAACTTTGTACCTCTGTAAATGATTCTTTCACTTCCAGAATTTCAGTTTTTTGTTTTTTTTTTCCTTTAAGGTGTCTATCTCTTTGGAGAACTTTGTATTCATGTTTTTAAAATTTATTTTATGTTGGTTTCCAACTTTCTCCTGAAGCTCACTAAGCACTCTTATAATTAACCTTTTGAATTTATGTCTGGAATTTCAAATATTTCATTGGACTTAGGGTCCACTGCTGAAGAGTTAGCATGATCTTTGGGGTTTTTGAAGAACTCTGTTTTTTCATATGTCAGAATTATTTTTCAGTTTCTTCTTATTTGGGTAAACTAGTTCTTATTTGAGATTGACAGGGAGCTGACATAGGTACTGTAGGATTTCCTTTGTTATATATAGCTTTGGCGTTGTGAGTTTCTTAACTGCCGATTGTGGCAGTCCTGTGGCCATGTACCTGACCTAGATCAGTGTCCTGAGTGGCCAAGTGGCTGGGAAAGTGGCATTAGCTGGGGTTTGGGATCAGGCCTTCCCCTAAAGCTGAGGTAGTATTTCTTATGTCTCTTCTTTTTTTAAGGAACGGAACTTAGCCGGGCTCGGTGGCTCAGCCTATAATCCCACACTTTGGGAGGCTGAGGTGAGTGGATTGCCTGAGCCCACGGGTTTGAGACCTGCCTGGGTAACTTGGCGAGACCTCATCTCTACAATAATTCACAAAATTAGCTGGATGCGGTAGCGTGTGCCTGTAGTTCCAGTTACTTGGAAGGCTGAGGAGGAAGGATCGCCGGAGCCCAGCAGGTCAAGGCTGCAGTGGCCGGGAGCGGCCACTGCACTCCAGTCTGGGGGACAGAGTGAGACTCCAACTCAAAAAAAAAAAAAAAAAAGAAAGAAACAGAACTTTTGTATTATTCAACACTACCTTCCAGCACAGGGCATTCCAAAATCTGTTTTACTTCTTAAGACGCACAAGAAGACACATACAAGGATACTCAGAGAAACTTTATTTATCATAGAAAATAATAGGCATGATCATTATAATAAACAACCAACCACAAAAGTAGAAAACCTGAACAGTGGTTGAAATGGACCAAACCACAAAAAGAGGTCCGGGTACAAAGATTGTTCAAAATGATGACTCAGAGTTGGCTAACATTGCTTCTTTTTTCAGTTTATTACTGAGAATTCATATAAGCACCACAAAGTATGCTATATGTTCCAGATCAAGAATATCTGTGCCCATCAGACCTGTGTTTCCACAGAGGTGTGCCCAAAGTTCATGGCTTTGGTAGCCTTCATGGAGTGAAGAACATGGCAAATCAGAGAAAGCCCAACAATGGATGTGCTGCCTTTCCGCTGATAGCTGGTTGAGAGACTATGACAACATTCCTGGGTCCTCCATTGTATCATCCTTGGTGGTTCCAGTGTTGTGTGTTAGTACATCATTCAACTCACCCACGATTTCCATGCACCAGGCCTGGCCATACTCACTGAGTTCAACAGTAGGAGAATAGACAAGTGAGTCATGTTTTATTCATTGTATCAGGCAAGATGCAAACCAGGAAAACAGAATCCACACCAGATATATTTTTATAACATAGGCCAGGCCTGGTAACGCATGCCTGTAATCCCAGCACTTTGGGTGGTTGAGGCATGAGGATTTTTTGAAGCTGGGAGTTTGAGACCAACATGGTCAACATAGCCAGATCTCCTCTCTAGATAGAGAGATGAGAGAGAGAGAGAGAGAGAGAGAGAGAGAGAGATAAGCCAGGCATGGTGGTGCACACCTGTAGTACCAGTTATTTGGGAGGCTGAGATGGAAGGATTGCCTGAGCCTAGGAGTTTGAGGCTGTAATGAGCTATAATTATGTTACTGCACTCTAGCCTGAGCAACAGAGTAAGACCCCGGCTCAAAGAAAAGAAAAGAAAGAAAGAAAAAAGTAGAGATAGTAACAGCAGGAAGCAGCTACAACTCCCCATTAGTGAACAAAGGCAGAGAAGGGTGTTAGAAGCTAGAAACTTGCAGAAGGACCCTGTGGAGCCAAGGTTCTGACTTGGGGAAGGGTGGTCTTCAGCTGACGCTGATGGTCATAGCCTCAGAGGCCCCACGGAGCTGGAGGTCAGACCCGTCCAGGAGGCACTGGTTGGTGCTGTCATTTCTGAAGAATGGCAACGATCCTGGTTCCAACTGCCCCTGGAACAAACTGCTGCTGCCAAGTACAATACTGCTGATGGCCAGACACTGACAGGTGAGCAAACAGAAGCAAGTCCCAGAACTCTTCCAACCCTTGGTGTCCCTCTAGTGCTCCCTATTGGCAGAACCTAACAGAGATTCAGCTGGCAGAGGAGAAAAAGATTTGCTTAGTTCCAGTCATAGCATTACATAAAAAAGATTGTCGAAGGGTGGGTTGGAGCTGAGAGACAATAGCGTAGTAATCAGCACATGCAAATAACTGTACACCAGACAGCAGGAAGACTGGATGAAGCACAGCAATTGTTTTCACATGGTCTAGGTTCACCGTGTTGAGCAGAAGTAGGAAATGTGTAATTTACCATACACAGTATATACATTTCAAAAAGATGCAAAATAGCACTAAGTAGGGATATGTATATACATAATAAACTATCAAGAAGTCATGGGAATAATCTCTGAAAATCTCATAACAGTGATTTCCTCAAGGGGGTGGGGAAAGGAGTGTGCCGGAGGGAGACACACTGCTCAAGCATGAGCTGGGGAGTGGGTACTTGGGTGATACTTAATACACACTTTTATACATTCTGTGTGTCAGAAACGTCTGCAGAAAAAAATTGTAAAATAACTTGGCATATGCACTTGTTTTTTAATAAAATCTTGCTTCATTTGGAAACTCTCCCAGGCTTTGATAATTCTAAGCCCTAGGCAGCCCCTTTCTTTAGGATCAGCATGGTCTCCCTCCTCTTTTCCTTCACTTGACAAAAGCTGCGTCTTGTCCTCTACAGAGCTAATGCTACCCACTCTGTTTTTTTGAAGTTATTATGCTCAAGACTGGCAGAAGAGTGGTGCCAGGCCATCAGAGCACTGATGGTGCCACCCCCAAAGAAAAGTACACAGTGGTGCCACCCCCAAAGAAAAGTACAGAGATCCTTTGCATTTAAAGGTGTTGTGCAACTCACTATACAGAATGAAATAAAGGTTAACAAACTTCGGGAACTGCATTTGTCCAACAGTGGTACTCCAACTCGAAACAGAATGATAAAAAAAACAATGACACTCCTTGGCTCACAGAACTGGCAAGTCTAGTGGAATACAGGTTTCACCTGGCTGGATCCAGGTGCTTAAATGACGTCTTCAGAGCTCTCTGACTCAGTTCTCCTCTACCCTCATCCTTGGACACAGGTTCTTTCCAATTTGCAGTGAAAATGGCTTCTAGGGACTCCAGATTTTCATGTTTCCTGTGCCTCTGATCAAAGAAGAGACTGCTTCTCTTTCAGTGTTAAGTCAGAAATCCCAGGGAGGATTCACTAGCCTGACCTCACCATGTGCTCAACCCTGTGTGAATCACTGGGCCGAATTACTGGTCTGTGATTTGCTAGGCAATGTACTACACCCTGGAGCCGAGAGGACTGAGCCCCACCTAAACTACATGTACTGAGTTATCTTTAAGAAAGAAGGGAGAAAGGAGGCCTGGCAGAGGGAAACAATGGACATTCACCTCAGGAAGCTAGAAAAGATTCCAAGCGTAATTAATGATTTCCTTGATCATATCGGCCTTCTTTTTCTGGGAGAATCAATGCAACAAAAGCAACACTTGCCTTTCAGAAGATCTTCAGACTCCCTGACGTCATTTCACTTACACTTTTCTCATTCCTTCTTAGACCCACCTAAAATATTCCTTATGTAAGGTAGGGTGCCAAAAGCATTATAGGAAAATCCCATTCTATACTTGGTAACCACGTGTGAGCGTTCTCATGAAATTGTGAAAATCATGCTTCTAGCCTTCTAGACTTCAAATACTGTGTGTCTGTTATATCTACTTTTAACTTATAAAGACTTTTTGACTCACAAGCATTCATGGGGAACCATTCAAAATTGGCACATCTAATTTTAGAAGACATAAAAACTACCATTTTTCTTGATCATAAAACAGAGTATTAACCTTTTTTCCCCTTTTTTTTAATCATAAAAGGTAAAAAAAAATCATCGACTCTGTTAGAGACCTTTCTTCAAACAATATGTGTGAGAGTCTTATAGTTGGCAATCTCCTAACATGTTTTTCATTGTTTATTGACTATTTATAATATCAAAGGTTAAAATTATAATGTGAAGTGACCTTAGTGTAAGAAGTCCTGAGCATCTAGCTAAAGGACTGAAATTTAGGAGTTCAGTAGTAATAAATGAAATATAAAATATTAAAAAAAAAATAAACTTCTGAATGCCAAATGAAAAGTGCCCAAAGGAAAAGGGGAACGGGCTTATGACTTATAACCGATTGAAGCTGTCATCTGGGTTGTTCAATCCATATTTAAATAAAATAAGGTGTCAAAAGAGTCTTGAAGACAGGCAAATTGAAATCAGTTTACTCATTACTTTTCTTCTTGAACTTATCTTCAAGTGGTCTAGAAATTCTCAAAAAAATTCTTGAAATATTTTCTTTCCCATTTCAAGTGCTCTCTATCCCTATTGTATACTCAAGAAATTCTCTCCATAGCCATTATCTTTTTCTCCATCCAAATGTCTTTTTGGGAATGCCTTTATTAGAAGTAACCCTGTGTGGCTGAGTGCGGGTGTGGGTGTGACGACCACATTGACCTAAGCAGGCATCCAACCTCAGATTTCTTTCAGAACACTATTACCAATTGGCTCTCCAGGAAAGTGGGTCAGCATGGAGTTAGAAATGTGGAAAGAATTTAGGAAAGAGGTCAGAGGTCAGAACAGAAAGAGTGCCATTGGGATTTCCCTGTGCAAAGAAATGAGCTGATACCATGAGAACAGGTCAAAATGCAAAGAAAGGCTGGGCTCCGTGGCTCAGCCTATCATCCAGTGCTTTGGGAGGCTGAGGCAAGTGAATTGCCTGAGCCCACAGGTTCAAGACCAACCCGGGCAACTTGGTGAGGCCTCATCTCTACAACAAATAAAAAATTAGCCAGGCATGGTAGTGCACCCCTGTAGTTCTGGCTACTTGGAAGGCTGAGGTGGAAGGATTGCCGGAGTCCAGCAGGTCAACACTGGGGTGACCGGGAGCGTGCCACTGCACTCCAGCCTATGAGACACAGTGAGACTCAAAAAACAAAAAACTCAAAAAACAAAAAACACAAAGAAAGTAGAAAGTAGGGAGGGGCAATGGTGATGCAGAGCAAGCTACGAGTATATCACAGAAATGACAGGCATAGACTATATCAAAGGGGCAATGTTAGAGTGGCAAAGAGAATGCATAGACCACCGTGCCAGCACCTAGTGCTTAGGATATAGGAGGTTATCAGTAAATGCTTCCTGAATGAATGAAGGATAGACAGTGAGCCCTGAGAGAGGGCTGGCATTGAGAGTATAGCTTTGTAACACAGGGGGTTGTAGCTGCGAAAGTTGTAAATGAGCATCTCAGGAAAAAAGTCTAATGAGAGCCAAAAGGAGAGAATCAGAGCGTTGTTTACTACCTCCAGAACCACAAGGGACTCAAGAACTAACATGAAATTTTAAAGTGAGGCAAAAGATAGTTAGCAAAGGAACTGTACTCTGACATTAGATTTTTTAGAAACTAATGAGTTGCTCCCTATATTAAAAACTATGCTTGGGTTGTTTGGTAAAATAAAATGCATGTGTGAAACCTATGTGACTAGATGGGTTAAAATGTGGTGCAAGCAACTTTACAGTTGAGTAGAAGTACTCTTTGTTTTCTTTGGAATTGGATGCTTTTTTGTTGTTGTTTTGTCTTTTAATAAATGGAGGCACAGTGGTAAGTTCCAAGTTTGAATCAGAGGAAGACCTGTCCCTTTCTGTGAAGTGAGCTCCTTGCTTGAATCTTTCTCAAAACAGGCTGTTCAAGGACAGTCAAGATCTAAACTTCTGGAAAGGAAACACCATTGCCCAAGAGCCACGATACATACAGCAAACCCACTGCACAATATCTAACTTCCTCAAGCAAAACCAGTAGATCTGAATGTTCCCAATTTTATGAAGAAACCCCAAATTTTGATGATTTTATGACTTGAACTATATACATTGATGTACATTCACCACAGCTTTAGAATTAACTCCTTTAGGACATTGTCCATTGTCTACTGATAAGTTCTGATCTGGCCATCTCATCATCAGGCACCTGTGGCAAAATACAAAAAGTTAAACACTGTACGAGCCCACTCATATGTGGAAGCTTCAAAAAATGTTGATCTCATAAAAAGTACAAGAGGCTGGGAAGGGCAGGGGGGAATGGAGGAATAAGGAGAGATTTATTAAAGGATACAAAATTACAGATAGATAGGAGGAATGAATACCAGTGTTCTATAGCACTGAAGGATGCCTACAGTTAGCAATAGTATATAGTTTCAAAAAGCTAGAAGGAGGATATTGAATGTTCTCAACAAACACACAAAAAATAAATATTTGAGATGGTGGATATGCTAATTATCCTGATCTAATGTATGTATTGAAGATCACTGTACACCCCATGAATATGTAGTTATTATTTGTCAACCAGAAATAAAATTAAATTTAAAAAAAGAATTACCACCTTTGACATCCCAACACCGAACACAGAACACATAAGCTCTTTCCAAAATTAAACACAAAATGTGGCTTAACTTCCATATCCCTTCTCTTAAGTAACCACAAGATGACGAAAGTAGTCTTAATTTCCTAGTGCATTTTAGTAGACAATCACAATTGAATCCATAGGTAGATTTATGACAATATGTAAAACCAAATATCTCCCTAATCATTAGCACAGAAAACTAGTCGAATTCAAATGGTCTTTAATGTCAAAAAGAATTCAGTCATAAACCTCTCAATTCCCATCATTCTTAATCTTTTCAAGGACACGGCTGAGTTTACAAAGGCCCTGAAACACCTCTCCATGCACCCTGTCTCCCACACAAACACACACAAAATCTCATAGCAAATAAGGCTGGAGCTGGGGTTCGATCCTCATTTATCTGACCCAAACACCCAGGTTCTTTCCATTGTACCACATTGCTACGTGTCATAGAGACCAAAAAAAAGAGACACAATTACCATAATAGTTCAAAATAATCCTTGATGAGAAAAAAAAATTCAGAATCATTGGTCTATACTGCTGAGATAGTCCTTCAGAGTTTTAATAAACTTGGGAACCTGATAAACACATGTAGCAAAATAGATGATGCAAAAATTGCTGGGATAAAGAGATGTCCTATATTATTACAATATTTTGCAAGGCTACAATCATTAATAATGTGAATATTCGCAGGTAAGTTATTGCTGAATTGCTGGTCTTGCAGGAGCTGTACAGTAAGTCCTTTGAGTACCACCTTCCAAACAGGGACACTGTTAGGATGGGCTCAGATGAACCATTCTTGTTTATCAAACGGCCATCTTTTAGCACCTAAAGAAAAAGTGGGGAAAGTACGGTCAGCTTTATTAAAACACACATTATGAACAGACTAGTGATTTCAAAATTATCCTAGATATAATAGGTGATCAAGTCCTTCCTGTTTGGGGAGGGAGAAACAAGCAGACCAGGCAGAGGACAACTGTTTTCCATGTAACGAAGACTAGAGTCATTCAAGAAAGCCCAAGATTGAGTTTCAACAGTCAAATGTAACTGGTAATGAAATCAAAATCAGCAGCAGCAAAGATTCACTGAGCTCAATTATGTGCAAGAGAATCAGGAACCAGAAAGGTAAACAACACACCCTTCCCTCAAGAAGCCTTTAAGCACCATAGTTGCCTCAGGTGACAGTGAGAAGATTCTAAACATAGAGAAATCAGGACCTGGTGCCGTGGTTCACCCTGTAGTACAGTGGCTAATCCCAGCACTTTGGGAGGCTGAGGCGGGAGAATTGCTTGAGCCTGGGAGTTAGAGACCAGACTAGGCAACATAGTGAGATCTCATCTCTAAAAATATTAAAAACTAGATAGGCAAGGTGGTGCATGTTTGTAGTCCCAGCTACTCAGGAGGGACTACACTGCACTCCAGCCTGGGTAACAGAATAAAACCCTGACACACAGAGAGAGAGAGAGAGAGAGAGAGAGAGAGAGAGAGAGAGAGAGAGAGAGAGAGAGAGAGAGAGACAGTATATGAGTATATCAGACGGGGAAACAGATAAATACTTAGAAGGTCTGAGAAGGAAAAGCTGAACTGGTCTGCTATCCAGAGTGAGACACAGCCTGCCATAAAAAAAGAGCAGTCAGGAATTTCTTCCTGGTATTGTATGGCAGAAGACATTGTGGGGTATGGAAATTAAAGAAGCAAAGGCTCTTCTGAGACAGAAGTTTGTGTGACAGGTCTAGCTAGCATGCTTTCTAGTCTGTTTAGAACGAGTGGTATGTTGGAACCAGTAGTGCCCTTGCTTATGAGAACAGGTTGTTAAACTCTCAGGAACTTTGACAGCTGCTGGCTAAGCACAGCTATTCTTGGAATTGATCATGGCAGGAATATTTACACCAGAAAAACTGGCAAATGCCACAGATCGAGGCTTTTTATTTTCTTCCTTGAGAGGAGGCTGTTAAAATTTACAGCACACCACTGGCTAAAGTTGAAGATCAGTAAAGACAAGGAAAAGCCATATGATCATAGGAAGGTGGGGATCAGGTTGTGGAAGTTGTGACTCTATCCTGAAGCCTCAGAGGATTCTCTGTAAGGGAGGAACGTGTACAAAGTAATTGAACAAGAGGAGAAGAAAACATGAGTAGACAGACAACAGATAGAACAAGAATAAAAGAAGATGAAGCCATCAGTGTGGGAAGGACAGTTTGGATGGAGAAGAAATTAGAAACTGGGAAAACAGACACTTTATAACTGGAAGAAGAGAAGAGCTAAATATCCTAGAAAACAACTATTGTGTTTCACTGTTCACAAGGTGCCTTCACATGCATAATTATATTTGTCATCACCAAATCAGTGAGGAAGGTATACTCTATCAGTAGGGAATTCTAGAGGTTAAGAAACTTTCCTGAGATTCCATAACTAGTTAGTTGCAGAGATCAGCCTCTGCCAGTGCTTCTAACAATACACCAGAGCTATCTTAGGTGCTAAAGCAAGATGATTCCACATTTGTGGGCATGACCGTAACACTCCATCTTTTTTTTTTTTTTTTTGAGTGGGAGTCTCACTCTGTCACCCAGGCTAGAGGGCAGTGGCACCCTCACAACCACCACAGTCTCGACCTGCTGGGCTCAGGTGATCCTTCCTCCTCAGCCTTCCAAGTAGCTGGAAGTACAGGCATGAGCCACCATGCCCAGCTAACTTTTTATTTATTGTAGAGATGAGGTCTTGCCGAGTTGCCCAAACTGGTCTCAAACCCGCGGGCTCAGGCAATCCTCTCACCTCGGCCTCCCAAAGTGCTCAGATTATAGGCATGAGCCACTGTGGCCAGCCTACACTGCACCCTTTTAACATAAAACTATGAGGTGGGGTAAGGGGAAGATTATACAGTAAGTGTGCTGAAATCTCTGGAACAATGACCCTCTAAGATAATGTGTAAATATTTGTTGAGGAAGTGTCCACTGGTCAATAGAACTGGGAAAATACTCAAGAAGACATTGCATGACATGCTCACAATTTTTTAATTTGTCATCTACGATATGATAACTACTCTCTCGAGAAAGGCCATCCTCTGCAAGGTCTCTAGAGAAGGAAGCACTAAAATAATCAAGAATTGGTTATGATTTATTTGACTTTTTTTGAGAAAAGGAGGCATCCTGGCCCTATGTGGTCTTTAGGTCATCAGCCCTAAAGATGAGAAACACATTGCCTCAGGCTACCACGGCTTCTTAGAAATCTTTTCTAGAATGCCTATTTCCTCTTGTTTGAATTCTGTTCACAAACAAACTTCTGATTCATGCTTTGGACTCTTGAGAGGATCTGCCAATAAAGAGGCTTCTTGAGAAGACAGTTGGTTGTTGTCCAGCCAAATGAATCTAATTTTTAAAATAACAAATTGGTGTTCTCTTCCATCCATCTTTGAGTCTGGTTAGTATCTGTTCTTTAGAATCTGATTAACTTCAGGGAAAGTCATGCCATAGAGAATCTACACATGTGAAATAAAGACCTACAGCACCCTGACTAGGATGCTCCCTCTAAGGAATTGCTATACCAAAGACCCTGCCTGCCAGCTGTCAAAAGCCTCTTTTATATCTTTCTTGGTGTAACACAACCTGTATCTCATTTCCTGTTTCTAAAAGTGAGCTGGAATAGTAGGCAAGACAAGATTCAAATGATAAGTATACCAAAAGTGCCTAATTTAAAAGATAGATGCCATCCCTCCTGTCTCTTCTCCCTTCCATCCAAGAAGCAGCAGCCAGAGATGGGAGAGAACATGACAAGTCCAGAGACTTGTTCAGATTTGAGAACCACACACACACTACAGACTTAAGATTAACTCTAGAGCGTAAAAGCCAAACATTCTCTCTCCTGTATCAATCACTAACTGCTCCCAACTTCCTGAAACCATTTATAAGAAAAATTTCAAAGAAAGGAGGAGGCAGCTGTAAATAACTTCCTTTCTGCTCTCCATCTCCTCATCCACTAGCCCCATCCAACTTCTTCAAATGCGTATGTGGTTCAGAGCAGTAATAAAATGGCATTTCTGGTTCTGAACCTTTAACCTGGTCCAGAAAGCTAGTCTCTTTTATTTTTCTCCTCCTATGGATGGGGTAGTTTCATGAGGTGAATGTCCAGTCCTACTCTGGGACGATTCTTCAAAGAGATAGATTTCTATGAGTATGCAACATGAAAAAAAGCATCAAAGTGGTACCCAGAGAATTCGATCCTGTGCTTAGTTTAAATGGCTGGGCTTACAGGGCATAATGCACCAACATGACCAGACTTTAGGGCGTCCTAAGTTGACTTTTGTGACCTTGCTTCTCTCTGTTACTTTCTTGAAATGACCTCAGATGTTTTCTGTTTATGTACACTAGTTTATGCCACTTTTTAACTACTGGTTTTTTAGTTCCTCACTTTGGATCTGAACATGATTTTCTATAGTTGACAGTTAAGCTTTTATTCCAACCACAATGTGTTTGTGAGATTCTACCTATCTGGGTTCTACAGCCAGGGAGTCCTTTCTCTAGATTTCACAACCTTTAGACTGCACTGTATGTTAAACTGTTGTTTTCATAGAATTATAAATATTATAGATATTCCAAACTGATAATACAGACAGATGCAAATATATGACTATATGCAGTCTGCAATTTTCAAGACTTCTTTGCCTGATGACTCAGATAAAGTAACTTAGATTCTATTTCCTTCCTTCCTTCCTTCCTTCCTTCCTTCCTTCCTTCCTTCCTTCCTTCCTTCCTTCCTCTTTCTCTTTCTTTCTTTCTTCTCTCTCCTTCCTTCCTAACCAGGTCTCCAAGCTGAAGTGGAGTATAGAGGCCGAATTACAGCTCACTATGGCCTCAAACCCCAGGGCTGAAGTGATCCTCCCACCTTAGTCTCTCGAGTAGTTAGGACTACAGGAATGCACCACCATAAGCAGTTGATTTTTTTATATTTTGATGTTTTATTGCCTAGTCTGGTCTTGAGCTTCTGGACTCAGGTGATCCTCCTGCCTCAGCCTTCCAAAGTGCTGGGATTAGAGGCATGAGACACCATGCCT
The DNA here is from genome assembly GCF_000164805.1 of Carlito syrichta. NCBI lineage: Eukaryota > Metazoa > Chordata > Mammalia > Primates > Tarsiidae > Carlito > Carlito syrichta. The sequence goes on from NW_007247600.1 coordinate 472,818, forward strand.
GGCCCTATTTTCCTTTTATAAACATGTAGTGATTTTACACTAGTTATTGAAACCCTGTCTCTGATTGCCAAAATTCAAAGACATTAATACCCAAACCGGTAGAGTGTGTGTGAGTATATATGCGTGTGTGTATGCACGTGCTGGATACTAGCAGATAGAAACCTGCAAGGCTCATAATTCTAATTTGAGAACAGCTTAAATTGTGAACGAATTGGTTACAACCACTATAATTTGTGAAATAAATACCTAATTTTCTGTTTATCTCCATATGTAACAAAATGAAATTAAAAGTCTATAAACAAACATTCTTCAATGAATAGTATCTTTCACTCATAGTTCTAGGTATGCTGGTTATTCCAGTGATATGTCATCAATTTAGAATTAGTTGCTATAAGTTGCAAAAATGGCCACAAAATGTTCCCCTCCTTTATCCATGCCCTTTTGAAATGCAAATTTTATTTATTTTTTGAGTTTAAAAACAAGGTCTTGCTATGTTGGCCAGGCTGGTCTTGAATTCCTGGGCTCAAGCAATCCTCCTGCCTTAGCCTTCCAAAATGCTGAGATTACAGGCATGAGCTACCACATCCAACCTACAGTGTGATTTTATAACTTTTCCTTTGAGATGTCTGAATCATTTGTCTCTCTACTCCTTGAATTTCCACTCTTCATGTGACTTGCTGTGGCCAATGAGACAACTGCATACTTGGTGCAAGGAGAGTTTTGCAAAGAACTTGCCTATTGTGGCTTTTCCTCTTGATGCTCTTGAACTCATTCAACTAGCATGTGACCAAGCCTGGGCTTGCTAAAAAGAAGAGTGACCATAGAGAGAAATGGTCCCTACAAACACTACAGACCTAAGATGAACTCTACAGAGCAAAAGTCACTCACTCTCTTGCATCAATCTCTGTTTCCAACTGCCTGAAACCATTTAGAAGAAAATTTTCAAAAAAAGGAGGAGGTAGCTATAAAATAATTCAACTAGTCATCTCAGTTGTCCAAGACAAGGCTATCAACAACCAGTCAGTCCCAATCAACCTGTTAGCCAATGACAGATGTAATGAGCTCAGCCAACACAAACTGAGTCCATCTCAGACCAGAAAAATGGCCTAGCTACACCCATTCAAATTGCCAACTTACAGAATCAGGGCTAAATAAATGGTGATTGTTTAAAGCTGTTACGTTTTTGAGGAAGTCTGTTACGTTTTTGAGGAAGTCTGTTACACAACAAAAGTTAACTAACTTGGTGGTCACAGCCTATTTTACTTGACTTCCAAGAACATACAAAATGAAAATACTCTTACAAATCCTCTTACCTCAAATTTTCCAGGTGACAGATGAATTTTAGTAAGTAGCACTTCAGGAAAAACATATTCTGTTCCAAATGTGCCACTGAGGGAGAACATTGCAAATCTTGTAGAAGCAGTTTCCACTGGTCGTCCGCACGTTGTCAAATTAGCAGTTTTACATTTCAGCATTGTGCAAACCTGTGTGGATCAGATGCAGACAAAATACAATGCCTCACAACTAAGTTATTTGTATCGGAATTGTTGACTTCATTTTTAGCCACAGCAAAGAAAAATTTTATTTCTCCACAAAGGGATATGGATCATGTTTCTTATAATGAACTATTTTATTGGAAATGGCAAATGATTTGAGAACAAACTCACTTCATGGATCACAAGTGGATTAAAAGGAATATACCAGGGCCGGATTCGGTGGCTCAGCCTGTAATTTCAGCACTTTGGGAGGCCAAGGCGAGTGGATTGCCTGAGCCTGAAGGTTCGAGACCAGCCTGGGCAACCTGGCAAGACCTCGTCTCCACGATAAACAAAAAATTTGTTCTGACTACTTGGAAAGTGGAGGCAGAAGGATCGCCGGAGTCCAGCAGGTTGACATTGGGGTGGCTGTGAGTGTGCCACTGCGCTCCAGCCTGGGTGAAGGAGTGAGACTCCAACACACAAAAAAAAAAAAAAAAAGGAATACGTCAGCTTAGAATTAGGATCAAACCATTAGTGATGGTGTTGAGCCCAAGAAAGTAGATTTCTTTAGGCAACAGCAGTACTGAAACTGAAAAGATGAGTAAAATTTTGACCATCACTCCATCTCACCTCTCTCTACTATAGCCTTCTTTACAAGAAGCCAGTGGGACATGGAGTAAAATAAGAAAATACAAATGTACAGTCACCATTCTATGCAAAGTCTGCCTATTTAAAATTTGTCATATGAAGAAAATAAAAAGACTAGGACAACTAGTTAGAAGAGAAACTAAGATAAAAGTGGTGCTTCTATTCTTAATAAGTTTTACAAGTGAAACCAAGACTGATTATATTCGGATATCTTGGCAAACCTAGTTAAGGCAGATTTCTTGAAGTTTGCTATTAGAGGCAAACTAGTTCATTAGTCAAATAGAAAGTCGTCATAGTCGTGCTAATTTTTTTTAATGCACTCAAAACACGCAATGGATGATATTTCATTTCCATTGCAATTATTTGACGTGTGTGTGTGTGTGTGTGTGTGTGTGTGTGTGTGTGTGTGTGTGTGAGAACAAATGTGAAATCTTGGAATTTGCTGACACTTAAAACCTCCACTTGACTTAAGCTGAGATTACCTGCCAGTACTCTCTTCTTCTTCGGCCATGTAATCCTGTAAAAGCTCCTAGGACATATACTTCATTCTCTTCTTTTTCTAACATTCTGTAGCTTAAATGACAGCAGAGTTCTTTTTGACAGACGGTAAGATTTCCTGCATTTTCAAAAAGTTCTGTGAAGTTGAACCCATCCCGGGAAATAAATCCCTTGAAAGTGTTTTTCTGTACTGAGAAGGGTTTGATGGCAGTGGCATAGGTACTCCAATTCACAGCTGCTGGGTAATCAGGAGAGCCTCGGGGGTGTGATTCCACCTCTGAAAGGAGAATCTTTCCTGAAGCTGTCTCCATGTCATGATGATATACCTTGGGAGAGTTTGGTGCATAGATACCACTCCCTGTGAATGAAAGACAAGTCTTTTAAAAACCGCAACACAAGAAAATCCAGCACTGCCAATTTCCCCATCAGAATTGGGCGTGTGATCGTGCCACCTTATTAGTCACAATGAGAGCATACATGCTTCTAGCTACACTGAACACTCCCCCTATTCTCTAATGGAAGAGATTAAAACAGACCCGTGGCCAGGTGCGATGGCTCAGCCTAATTCCAGCACTTTGGGAGGCCTAGGCGAGTGGATTGTCTGAGCTCGCAGGTTCGAGAACAGCCTGGGCAACATGGTGAGACTCCTGTCTCTACAATAAATAAAAAATTAGCCAGGCGTGGTAGTGACCAACTGTAGTTCCAGCTGCTCTGAGGGGAGAGGTGAAAGGAACACCGGAGCCCAGCAGGTTGATGCTGGGGTGTCTGTGGGTGTGCCATTGCACTCCAGCTAGAGTGACAGAGTGAGACTCCGACTCAACTACCCCCCACAAAAAAACCTGCAATAGTCTTGTTTCAAAGAAACTTTAAATATAATATCATTGCTTATTAGCATTATGGAAAATCAGACCAAATATTAAAATCTTTGTTTTTGGCAGTCCTTGAAAGATGAGGAAAACTAATACAACATTCTCTCATTTTCCCCACTGTGGTGATATTTACATATATCCAAAAATTCTTCAACATTCCTCTCTTCAGTGGGTGAATCCAATTCCCTTCTACTCAAATGTGGGCTGTACTTAGTGACTCACTTTGAATGAAAAAAACATGGTAGAAGTGATGGTGGATAGCTACTCATAAACAGCAATGTGGCTTTCTCCTTTCTCTCACTGTCTTTATTTGCTCTGGAGGAAGTCAGCCACCATGTCATTAAGGATACATCGTGCACCCCGGTGAAGAGACAAGTGGCAAGAAATGGAGGCTGCCAACAGTCACTGAGGACCTGAGGGTGCCTGCCAGGAGCCAGGTGAATGAGCCATCCTAGAATCAGTCAGCCTCAGTCAAGCCTTCAGATGGGTGGGAGCCCAGTCAACAGCTTGATACAACCCGAAAAGGTAGCCACTCCCAAATTCCTGGTCAACAGGAACCGTGAGGTGATAAATATTTGTTATTTTAAGCCACATTTACTTTTAACTTTTACATTAATTTGTTAAACAGCAGCATATAAATAGCACATTCCTCTGCTTTTGCCTGTTTAGAGCACATCTCTGTTCAGTTCCCTGTTTTGCCACTTACTACCTAGGTAGCCTATGGCAAGTTCCTTGCACTCTCTGTGTGTCTGTTTTCTCATCTGTAAGATTGAAATGATACTACCCGTCTCGTAGAATTGTTGTCAGAATTAAATGAAATGATACACATAAAGGCCTTAGTACAAGCATAAAATTAAGCACAAGCTTTTGTTTTTAGTACAAGTATAATCAAGCACAAGCTTTTCTTTTGTGTGTGTGAAAGGATGACAAACATAGGAGCTCCAACAATAAAACATAAGGAAATAAATACATAAATAATATGGGTCATAGCTGAGGCATTCATTTCTCTGTACTGAGAAACATAAGATGAAACCTAACCTGGTCATGAATTACCTGTCATATTTAGGCTGACATGATGTATGTTGGCCACAAGAAGATTAACTCTCATCCCCATTGCCCATGCTGAATGAAATTCAACAGCTGTCAAAAGGGGCAAAACATTCATCCAAGCCGAGGGAAACAGTATGGTGTCCACATGGAAATCTTTCACCAGGGTAACAGCAGGATCATGGAAGAGTATATCGAAGCATGTGAAAATGCCAAACCTTCCAAAGGGGGTGTTGAAAGTCACCAGTTCTGGCTTTTCAGGGACATCAAACTGAGGCTCAGAATAGAGGTGGTACTATAATAAATGTATAGAATAAAATTAGTAAAGGCTTTTTAATTGAAGAGATGACTCATAAAAACCTTGCAAAGGCAGTAACAGATGGTCAAGGAAGAGGAGAGGCATTCACATTGCCTGCACATCACATCTCCACCGAAAAGGCCAGCCTCTGTCTCCAGTCAGTTTAGTGCAAAATTATGACTTAAGGATTATTTTATTCTTTTTTAAATTCAGAGTTTATAGTAAAAATTGTAAGTTTTGAGCTTAAATCTACAAGAGGGTACTTTAACTGGTGTAGAAAATAAAGTATTTTTGTGATTTGATAGCAAGTTAACTTACGTGCAACTGATTCATACAATTTTGAGACATCTTTATACCATTTTAGTATTAAAAGGTATCCAGATTACAGTCACTTTAATATTTTTCAAATCAATACTAAAATTACTTGTTATATCTATCTATCTAATTTATCTATCTATATTTGTCAATCCATCAATCAACGTGTGTGTCCATGTACACACATACATATAGATAGATGGATAAAGAGATATATACATACACCAAAAAAACTGCCTCAATCTTGAACCATTATAGCAGTTTTCTAACAGGTTTCTACCTAAATTGTTTTCCATATCAGTTTTTTCCTAAAATGTCATTTTTTATTGTCATTTTTAAATTTTCATCTTCATGAAAAATATTTACGAACATATTATATAAGAAATGAAGCTCAAAGTCCTGAACACAACCTTTGCCACTCTCATACCAAGTTCCATCTACATGTCTGCTCTCTCCCTTACCTTATGGTAGCGTGCCACCAGTTGACCTTCTGTATTATACACCACGTTGGTATTGTATTGATAATAGCCATTAGGAGGACATGTGGAATCTTGGGAATTACATGGCTTCTTGTCTCCAATATTTGCCAAGATGTAGATAGAGTTGTTCTTGGCTAGGCAGCTGAGTCTTGCTTGTACTGGTGTGTGACCAAATCTAAACCAAAGTTTAAGATAGTCCCATTTTAAAAAGTATTTTAGTGACTTCACACAGAGACAATAATAACTGTAAAAGGTTAAGTGTGACTAAAGTTAATATAAAAACTACTCATCCAAAATGTCATATTTTAAAAGGCACAGGTTATACTCATACTTGATGAATATTTTCCATACCATATCTATTGCTTTGCAAATTCACTATTCATCACCTGCATCATCAATTGCCTCCTCTCTACTGGAATATTCCATCAGCATGCTATAGGCTCTAATATCTCTCATCCATAAAAAATAAAGCAAGACTTCTCTTGGCCCTTCCAAACATACCCTTCCAAATATTGCTTTAGTTCTCAGTTTCTCCTCAAGGCAAAACTCCTTAAAATAGCAGTGCATCACACTGTTCCCAGCTCCTCCCCTCCTTCTCTTTTATTATTATTTTTACTTATGAATGATTTTATAATCATTCAATTTTCTAAATGCTGTAGAAATCATGATAAATAAAACAAATAAGCTCTTTGGAGTTTATGTCGGATTAAGAAGGAGAAAAAAACAACAGTAATGGAAAAAAAAGATAAAACTATAGCAGGATTATATGACTCGATAGATAAAATAAAAAGACATGTTTCTATGGCAGCAATATTAAAACTGCTGGACTTTTGAATCTGAATCATCTGCACAAAAAGCTTGAGATCATATCAGGAAATAGAACAGACTTTGCAAGTACCTCAATGTGAAAAATAGATGGATATTTGTGAAGAACCAAAGACAAAGGAGATGCTGTGAAAAGTCTAATCCAGATTATCAGAAGGAAAATAGATAATTAAGAATAAGTATAGTTAACAAAAGGATAAATGTTAATAATTTTCCTAAAGCAATGAAAAAAATTTTTTTCTGTTTTGCACTAGTTTTTTCATTTTATTTTATTATTTTATTTTTTTACTGTAAAGATGTGGGGTACAATTCAGGGTGAGGTATATAAATGTTCATTATGGAGGTACCCTTGTTGATGAGGGGTGCCCCTCCCTCCCCCGGCTGATTCCCACTACCGCCAATCTTTTTCTTATAGTGTTACGATAATTGTTCAAGGTCCACTTATGAGTGAGGACATGTGAGTCTGTTTTTTGTTTCTGCGATACATCACTCAGTACCCTCCATCTCTTTGAAAGCACTCTATGAACTTTCATCCCACTAATCCCAACTCTTACTCATGCCAGCAATGGCCTCCATATCTTACCTGATCTCATCTTACTTGTCATCTACAGCAGTTGACAAGTCACTGGAAACACGCCACTCCTTTACTAGAACCATGTTCTCACTTTTCTACTTATCGGTGACTCTTTTCTGACTCTTTTGCAGATTTCTCTCATCTCTCCTAAGTCCAAACACTGGAATTTCTTAGCACTTACCGTTCTCTATACCGTTCTCTAACTCACTTCACAGGTGAACTCACCGTGGTGCTAAAAATCATCTGCATGCTGACACCTGATTTTCTATCCCCATATGTCCTTTCATGCCAGACTTGAAACTGCCTGGTTAACATACCCAGGTTGGTAGGATTTAAATATACAATATATGTTAGATTGTTTGTTGCATAAGGTTTCCAGAAAACCTTCTCCTAGAAAAATTAGTTTGTGAACTAGGGAAATACAGTTTAAAAGCACAGTTCTTATAATTCACTCGAAAGTACATGAGCCAGGAATGGTGACTCATGCTTGTAATCCCAGCACTTTGGAAGGCAGAGGTGAGAGAATTGCCTCAAAAAAGATTTCAAAATCCAGAGGTTTGAAACCATCCTGGGCAACTTGGCAAAACTTTGTCTCTACAATAAATAAAAAAATTAATCAGGCATGGTGGTGCACACCTGTAGTCCCAACTACTCAAAAGGCTGAGGCAGAAGGATCACCTGAGCCCAGCAGGTCGAGTCTGTGGTAGCCATGATCATGCCACTGCACTCCAACCAGGGCAATAGAGAGAGATCACGATTCAAAAAAAATTAATAACAACAACAAAAAAGAAAGTACTTGGTGAGGTCTGTCAAGGAAGCAAAATCTGGGATAGAGAGACTCTGTGAAATTGAACATAGTCCCTTCAACAGAGACCTTGGGATATTTTTCTGATATAATCCATTTCAGAAATTTTTACCACTTATATCTAAGTTTTTCTTGCAATAAATATCCTATTTACATATTTTCCTCAAATTTAATAAAGATATTCAATCACAAAAGATTGTTAAATAGTATCTCTAAGTATGATTTTTTTAAAAGCTCACAAATGTTGAGATAAAAATAACCATAACATACACCATGTATATAATAACTGAGGATCAATCATTTCGCTTCAGTAAACATACACATTTTAGAACACTGCTTTTGCACAAACAACTGGGATAGTTAAAATACCTTTGGGGGTCTTTACATGGAACCCAATTCACCTGAGGGTCTGGGATATACTCCAGATAAGGGAACACGGTTTCTCTGGTAAATTTCCATCCATAAAGTGCATCTTCTGGAGTCACAATGATTCGAGCACCCTGTTCAAAACACATCAAATAAAAATCATTTTCCCCTGTATAACTTAAACAGTTCAACCCTTCCATCCTCCACCAGCTCCCATGTTCTCCCCATGTATTATGATTAACAGAAATAAAAGAATACCTGATCAGCTGCTTGCTTAACTGCTCCTTCCAGAACATCTATATTTTTGTTCATGAGAAGCAAGGCCTCATGCTGAGACACAGGTCTTTCTGTTCTATTTGGCAGTATTACAGCATGTTCATACACCGCAGCGATGAAAGTGTCGAGCGCCCCGACATGCAGGGTGATCAGGGCAAAAACTGCCACAGAGGTAGGAAAAGAGGAAGTGACCACGGCCATGGTTTAGTGACTTCTGAAAGTGAAAATAACATTTATGTAGTATTTACAGAAGGGAGGACACTTAGGGATTGCGTGACTGCCAACTCCTGGGCTCGTATTTCAGAATATGAGGAACACATGATGCCTGGCAACTTTTGAGGGGGGAAAAAAAAGTTACAGGTCAGTGAACACAATCATAAAGTATTACCTCTGTCATGAACAGCACGTACTACTGATGAGATTTCATGTCCAATTTCAAAAAAAATCAAAATTCAAATATAGTAAAATTCAGCCTTTTATTAATAGAAAATAGTAAATTAGCTCTCAAATTAAGAATATCTCACAACATTCTGTTTACTGAATTTAAAAAACTGGTAACTTTTTTTTTATTGAGTAATTTGCATCATGTTTCTTTTAAGGAAAGAAAAAGTATTTAAATATTTGCTACTAGGAGAATGTACCACAGAACAATACTGAGAGCAAAATTCACCCAAATAAACACCCTGACTGATTTATTGCTATTACGGGCTATGAGTGCCATTCCATAAAAGCAGGCTTTTGTGCTGGCTTGTTCACTGCGGAATCCTTAGTGTCTAAAGCACTGATCCATCAACTCTCCAACCAGAGGAGAAATCCTGACCTCTGCTCAGGGACCCCAGGCCTCAGGAGGCTCAGCCTCTTTCCTTCTTTCCCCCTTTCATTCTCCCTTCTCCCTCCCCCCACTTTTGTTTTTCGGTGTCTTTTCTTTGTAGGAGGAAGATGCCAAGGGGAAGTGTCTAGGATGGTGACAAACGTCATTCCTACAGCAACAAAGGTAAGATGCTACTTTCAGTTTTGTTAGTGGCAAATAACTACCTACATGAGTTTAAAAAACAACAGCAACAACAAATACAGTATGCGACCTATTATGCTCTTCTGGGACATTTACATTCTCTCTTCCACGGTCCCAATCCCACCAGGTAAAGATTTTCTTTTATTTTTATCTGGGCCTCTTGGTAAAAGTCACTCAAATGCTTTCAACAGCATAGAAGAGTAGACACAAATAAATAAAATTTATTATGGGCCTTCCCTTATGCTGGAAAAAAAAAAATGTGGTCAGAATTGGGTCTAAGGGCTATAAATAAGATATGTTTATATATTCTGTTTTGAATAGAAGTTTATATTAAAGAAATAGCTTTTCTTACTTTTACAGAGCAGAAAGCTGAAAATAATTTCAAGAAAAGTGATCAAGCCCTTTAGTGAAAAATGTATAGTAAGAAGATATATAATTAGAAGATAGTATAATAAACCAGGTCAGGCATGGTGGCTCATGCCTATAATCCTAGCACTTTGGGAGGTAGAGCCAAGAAGACTGCCTGAGCTCAGTAGTTTAAGACCAGCTTGGCTGACATGGAGAGACCTCATTTCTATCTCTCTCTCTATGAAAAGATTGTATAATAGATGGTTGGTATATAATTATACTATATGTAGTATATATACAATTAGTAAATTAACATAGATTGTTGGCAGATCATAGCTTATGAGTGCCTTTAGAGTTTAGAAATCATGAGCCCCAAATGCTCATGTATTACAAGATACAAATCTGAGGCATAGAGAATAGAGAGGCAAAGTGACTTGGAACATGACGTGCCGCTTCTTATTCCTGGTTTGAGGATGTTTTTCCTGATCTCAAAGACATTGCACCAATGTCAAATTTCTGGGTTTGATATTGTGCAAGAGTTAAGGAAGATATGATCACTGGGGGAAACTGGGGAAGAGTATGGGGAATTCCTCTGTACTCTCTTTGCAGATTCCGGTCACTTACATTTGAAAATAAAAGGATATAATAAATAAATAAATACATAAATAAAAATTGTCTCTTAGAAACTGAGAATCTGAGTGGCAAAGGTAATTGCATAGAAGAATCAGAAGTTAGTAAATGAAGTAGCAAGTTAAGTACAAGAAGATTCTTAAGATGTAAAGAAAACATTTGCCATAGAGGCTGATGATATTGTTTTAAACCTTCAGAAGTAAAAAACCAAATTCAGGACATAGAATTTCAAGAGTTGGCATTGTTTTGTTGTTGTTCATAAGATGACTGATCAAGTGAGGTTTAACTTACTTTGTTTAACTGAGTTATAAAATAAGATAAGTTTACATTGTTACAGGGAATGTTGGCTAATTATAGTTCATTGCTAAAAGAGTCTACTTCCTAGTTTACCATTTTGTGATTAATGGACTCAGTTAAAAGGGTGAAAAAATCTATTAAAAATTATTTGTCAAAGCGTCACTGTAAAAAACAGTCATATCTCAAGGGTTTGTTTCTAATTGTGAATCTGAATATCTCTTAGGACAGTATGTAACTGGGCTAACTTTTAAGCCTATATTTTTAAAAAATCTCACTTTTCCACTTTTTCAAGAAGGAGAAGTATAGAGGTGTAGACTCAGCTTTGCCCTCCACTTCTTTAAAGCTCTGTTTCTCATCTAAAAGTTCAGACAATCAAACCTGCTCTGTCTCCTAAAGAGATGGAATACTCTCATGAAAGTCCTCTGTAAGATTATGATGGGGATGAAAATAATCAACAAAGCTGGGTGACAATTTAGTAAAGCAATGGCTCTGACTACTTGTTATTATTTCATTGTTAGGTGTACAGAGCTACGGTTGTTTTCATTAAACAACCCTAGGCTAAACATTATGAACTTCACAGCAACTTGGATGGACTTAGAGTCTATAGATACTGAGTGATCTATCACAGGAACAAATGACTGAGTATCCCGTGTTCTTACTCATAAGCAGACCTTGAACAATTACTGTAATACTATAAGAAAGGGATTGGCAGTAGTGGAATGGCAGTAATGGGAAACTGCCGGGGGCCAGGGGGGCACACCTCATCAACAAGGGTACCTGCATAATGGACTTTTGTATACCTAACCCTGAATTTTACCCCACATCTTTAAAATTAAAACAAAAACAAAAACAAAAAACTCTAGTCTAGATGAGGGATGAGTGTGACAGGTACCTGGGCATCAACTCCAGAGTCTTGCTAACCCTAGCATGGCAGGCAAACTTCAGTGGGGTGGTGAAGGTGAAGCAGAAACACCAAGGGACTCAGTCACAAGAAGGAGAAGCCACTCCACGCTCTAACACCGGCTGCTGGGCTTCCTGGTCTACTCCCTCTTCCTGTTATGAAATGACCAATGAACTGAGCAAGAGAGGTGGAGATAGCATGCATAATAATTAATTGCATTCTCATAAGCAGTAAGGATGACACATTAAAGTGAGAAGTGCAGAGACTGAAAAACCAGGCCCTTATTTTAAATGAGTTTCTCTTGATACTGTATCCACAGAAAGTACTTGGTGACAAAGAACAATGTTTCTGTGTCTACACCACAGTGTCTTGTTTATGTCTTTCGCAAGACTGTTTGAATCACCCTGTGAAAGGGAAGGTCTGTTTGAAGAGAACCAGGCTGTACATGAGGAATCTTTTGGAAACAGGTCCCATTGAGATAAGATGATGTTCCAGTTCTGGCTTTGGCTGGGTGTTCAACTCTTCAGGCAGTTAATGAACACAACTAAAACCAAGAGAGAATCCAAGTGGGTAAAGATATATCACAATCCTAGATTCTCTGAATGCTCTACTGGGTGAAAATGATGGTGCCACATGAAATTGCCAATCATCACCGTTTTTGACCTAGCTAAAGTAATTTCATGTGGTTCAACCAACCCTTTTGCTTTCCTTCCTCAGAAGTTTAGAATTGAAGTTTCAGAAGTCCATTTAAGTAGGCAGCATGCGTCCTTATTTTCTGACAACTCCCACTTTCTTGAAAGAAAAATATTAACAATATTAATCTCTTGCTGGGGATTTCCCACACTGTGCTAATCATTAACTCTGCCAAAAATTTCTTGCATTCACCAATGGGTCCTTCTTCAAATTCTCTTGGTTTAATGCAAAGCTTTTGCTCAAATCCGGATGACTGCTACAAGAGAAATAAATCCACAGAGCTGGATCAAAGTCACTTCTTTAATTATGTAGGCAATTAGAGAGACATCCATCTGAAAGAGCATGAAACAGTCTGGGTGCGGTGCTCATGCCTATAATCCCAGCACTTTGAGAGGCTGAAGTAAGAGGATTGACTGAGCTCATGGTTCTAGACAGCCTGGGCAACTTGGACCTCATCATTACAATAAGTCAAAAAATTTAGCCAGACATGGTGGCATGTGCCTGTAGTTCCAGCTACTTGGAAGGCTGAGGCAGAATGATTGCCTGAGCCCAGCAGTTTGGGGCTAAGCATGCCACTGCACTCCAGCCTGGGTGACAGAGTAAGACTCCTACTCAAAAAAAACAAAACAAAAAAAAAAAAGGCATAAGACAAAAGTAAAACTGAAATTTCAGCCATGGGAAAAAATGAAAAGCTCGATTAAAATAGAAATGTATCAAGTGGTGGTGCATACACTGTCTTATTGAGCAATCTAAGGATACCACAACAATTCACCCAAATTCAACTTGTTCATTTTCAGTAAACAAAAACATGAAGAAAGAAATATGTTTGTGGCCTAAGATGCGTCGTTCAGGTGAACCCTCTGCTGCTCTGGACTCAGTTGCTTTCTCCTTTCCAAGGCTTGTGCTTCTCTGGTCTCCCTGGTGACTCCGTTTTGGTTTCACTTACGGGGCGGAGGTGGGGGTATGGGGGGGTGAGGTGGGTCCTACTCTCTGGGATGAAAGAGGAATCCCAGCAGCCACTGGTTCCAGGGCCCTGCTTCCGAAGTCAGGAGCGGAGCAGGAATGTCTGTTTTCTCCTAGCCTGGCCATTCTAGTTGCTGGGCTTTTCTATCAGGAAGTTGTGGGAGCCAGGGAGAAACCATTCAGATCAGGTTGACCTGGAAGAAAAGAAACATGAAAGACTTTGTGGAGCCAGACAGAACAATGAGAAAATAGAGAAGTAGATTTGTGGACATTCTTTTAGCAAGATAATAACCTGGAATGAGTAAACCAAGTGCATTGACATGATTTCTACTCAACAGTGACGAGATTCAGCAGATGAACCAGAGCAATAGAAGCCGGAAATTCACTAGCCTGCAACCTAAGTTGAATCTTATATCCATGTCACCTTTCATTGTAACACGGGTCCCACTCCAGACCTTTCTTCAAGGTGGAGAAAACTAAATAATGTATAGTCCTGCATCTCGTTATGATTTTTTTTCCTCACTATGGTTATACAAAGTATGGTGGTAACTGGCAATGATTAACATCGACATGGACTCTGACACCAGAATGCTTGGGTTTCAACCACTTCCCAGCTGTTTGACTATGGGTAAGCTATATGAGAGGGGACCCCAAAAACCCAGAATTATCTTTTGCAGGGCAGGTCCCTTGTAGTACACTCAGAATTTGTTGCTCCAGATCAAACTTTCAACAATGTTTTTATCTGAAGTTTTGAGAAGGTTCCATCACAATTTGTGGAAGAAACGTTCCGAGTTGTGGCAAACAGGTGACTCGTTCTTCTACCATGACAACACACCTCTCCACACTACACTGTGTTCAGCAGTTTTAAACAAAAACGGCATGACCCCCAGGACCCACCCTCCCTATTCACCTGATCTCACCCCCAGAGTCTTTTTTGTGTTTTCCTGGATGAAAAAAGGCCTTAAAGAACTTTTTTGTTGATATGGAAGAGGTGAAACGAAAAATAGCAGAAGGCACTAAAAGGCGCCAACATTTACAAGTACAAAAACTGTTTTTAGCAGTGGAAAAAGCATCTCGACAGGTTTTTGAAGGTGACTGAAGTTTAAACATGTAAGAATAAATACACAATTTTGTATAAATAAATTCTAGGTTTTTTGGGTCCCCCTCATATGTCTGCTCAGTACCTCAGTTTCTACTATCTACAGAATGGTGATCATATGTGCTGAATAACTTTTGCTGTTTTTATTACTGTTGCCCCATTCCCACTAGACAGAGGCCCTATTGCAAGGGCCATGTCCAGAGCCCCACTGCACCAGGTCTTTGACTTTCCCTGGTCAGATGCTCACTCGTTCTAGGTTATTATCTTGTTAAAAGAATGTCCACAAGTCTACTTCTCTATTTTCTCATTGTTCTGTCTGGCTCCACAAAGTCTTTCATGTTTCCTTTCTTCCAGATCAACCTGATCTGAATGATTTCTCCTGAAATCCTTAACTTAAATTATATTTCTACTATCTCATCTTGATGGTTTTCCCTCTGACTGTACCATAGATTCTCTTTCTGACAAAAGCTCTTACTCCACCTAGTTCGTGCATTTTTTTTTTTTTTTTTTGAGTTGGAGTCTCACTCTGTTGCCCAGACTGGAGTGCAGTGGCTGCTCCCGGCCACCGCAGCCCCGACCTGCTGGGCTCCGGCGATCCTTCCGCCTCAGCCTTCCAAGTAGCTGGAATTACAGGCATGTGCAACCAAGCCCAGCCGATTTTTTGATTTACTGTAGAGACGAGGACTCACCAAATTGCCCAGGCGGGTTTTGAACCCGCAGGCTCAGGCAATCCACTCACCTCAGCCTCCCAAAGCGCGGGATTACAGGCTGAGCCACCAAGCCCGGCTCGTGCATTTTTTTTAGACTCACACTCACACAAAATAATTTGTTGTGAAATTGGATTATTCATACATTGCTGTTGGGAAAGTCAGATGGTACAACCACCCTGGAATACAGCATGGCAGTTCCTTAAAAAATGACTCAAGACCACCCCTCCCAGGGTGGCAGGAAAGCAGGGCGAGGTCACAGCACCCACCACCTTCACTCTGTTGATCACCCACTTTGAGGGAGGCCACAGGACGATGTTTAGAGACTTCGAGTGCGGGAAGAAATTATTTATGAGCTGTTTTTTGAGTTTCTTATAGGCTATGCCATTAACCAACTTGACTATATGCAAAAGCAGAGAAGGAAAACTGAAGTCTTGCATTTGTCTGCTTTAAACAGCCAGAATGCAACTCTTACGCCATAGTTCTGTTGAATGGGATTCATTTATATGAAAGATCAATGAATGAGTGGTATGAGTTTGGAAATTCTCACTCTTCTGAATCAACGCTCCAAAGTTTTGAGCACCATGTTAAGATCAATTCCCACAGCTATAGGAATGAAGCTGGAGGCATCTTCCTTTCCTGTGCTGTTCTTTCCAATTAACAATACTGCTTTGCACAAACATAGTTCTTCTCAAAAAATGCTGTAGCAAATATACAATCCAATGTTGTAGCTTCCTGACTGGATGAGATGACCACCTACTTCCTAATGCAATCCTCACCTTCCTCACTAAATCTTGTTCCAGAACAAGACTGGACCCAGCTCACTAACAACCAATGAACTGACCTACAAGCAGCAAGTGATTAGATCTTTACACAAAAGTAAATGAAAGAGGCTAAAGCAAACTAGCAATAGTGATAGTAGTACAGAACCCATAGATGAAATACACACAGCCAAAAATTCTGAAAGTGTAAGGAGAAGAAAAGGTATTAGTATTATGTTCAAATGAAAGATTTATCTACACTGGTTTTAAATCCCTGAAAAGAAAAAAAAAAAAAACCTACCTGTATTTATCCAAAAACTGGTTTCATGACTGTCATGTTGGGAATATACAATCATTGACAACTGATTTGATAGCTTATTTTTGTCTTGAATGACGAAAATTTACAAACGATATAATGTCTTGCTGATGCGGATTTTTCAGGTCAGCCTGGGCTTCGAGTGTCAGCTTAAAGGGTCGGCCAACCATGCCACAGAGAGGGCCGTCTGGAGGGGCTGATAAGCCTAGCCCTGGAAGTGGTGTCTCTAATGGGCCAGCAAGCCAAGCCCTGAGAGTGTTGCTAGTTCAGTGGGCTGGCAAGCCTATACCCCACCCCCCACGCCCCTGTCCCCGCTCCTGGGTGTCTCAGCTTCAAAGTCTCACCTTCTTCCAGCAGCTCTCCAGATTCAGCCAGCTCCAATGGCTGGTAAGCCAGCCTCTGGGGTGCCCAGCTTTTTGACTCTGATGATCTTCTGCAGCTCTTCAGGGTCAAGGTTTTTGTCTCATGCCCAGGGAGGATGAGGGGCATGGACAGTGAGAAAGCAAGAGAGCGAGAAAAGCTGGATTTGTTGAGAGGACACAAACGCTTTACCAGCAGGACGGGACCCAAAGGGGTTGCCAATCTGGGGGCAAAACCTGGTGCTTATATAACCCTAAGTCCAAGCCAATTGGCTAGCACTAGCTGTGAGCTGATTGGTCCGCACTTAGCTATTCTGATTGGTCAGTACTAAGGCCCAATCGGCAGGAGGTAGGGGCCTAATGGTGAGCTGATTGGTTGCTTTTACACCCCAGCAGTGAGTACTTAAGCTCTAGCTTGAGATGCTCGCAGGGAGCTTGTTTACCAACGCTGAACCTGAGAGGCCCACCAGGCCAGGGGACTCTCCTGTCTCTCTGCCTAGCCTTTCTCTAGCTCTCTCCTGTCTCACTGCTTTCTGTAATTTGTCATGTGGTTGCTGATGTGTTGTCAACAAGAAACACACTTGGAGTTGTTTATTTTAGTGCTGATGATAAAATAGCACTAACTATAAGTCAAAAGCTATTACTACATTTTGCTTTCCCTGATTGCCCCTGTAACACTCAATGATAAATAAACTGGGATTAGAAGTGGAGCTGTGGGTTTTCTGGAAGATACTAGTCCAAATATTTAAGAGTTGGAAGTTGTTCTTAATAGACTGGATACACAGACTTTAGTTTCCTTTGTTAGTACTTTAAATATTTTTTTTTCCATCTAAATATGTTGTTTCAGAGCTGTACTAGCCTGTGGGTTTATTGCATCAAACAGGGACATGTGACAGTGGTACCAAAGAAAAGATGACCATCATGGGACTAGTCTATGGATATTTCCTTGTGATAGGATTGCATATGAATAGAGACACTTCTCAATTATTAACTTTAGTTAATAAAAATCAGTTGACTATATGAGAATTTATTATCCACCTCTTTGCCAGCTGGGTTAGAGAGGGTATATATAACATATTTAAATCTTGAGAATTTAATAAGCACGTAAATACAATAATATTTCATTAATATATTTAATATTTATTGTCAAAACCAAGTTTTCTATCTAAAATAAATGGGTTATTTGAAAACAAACTAACTAATTATGCAACTACCATATAACCTAGCAGTTGTACTCCCAGGCATTTATTCCAGAAAAATGAAAGCTGTATTCCAACAAAACTTTCTCCCGAATGTTAATAGCAGCTTTACTTGTGATAATTATAAACTGAAAATAATTCACATGCCCTTCAACAGGTAAATAAACAAAATGCCATATAGCCACACCATGGATTTCTGTTCAGTAACACAAAGAAATGAACTACTGATACACGCAATAAGGTGGATGAATCTGAAGGCCTTTATGCTGAGCCAAAAAAGCCAACCCCAAAAGATTACACATATATGATTCCATTTTATACATTTATTGAAAGGACTAGATTATAGAAATGGAGACTATACCAATGGCTGCCAGAAGTGAGGTGAGGGAGAAGGGAGTGTGGCTATCCAAGGTCACGTGGGGGATGATGGGAATGTTCTATGTCCTAGGTATAATGCACTATCGTTCTGCAGGATGTTACCACTGAGGAAAAGTGGGGAAAGGGTACATATGATCTTTGTATATTACTTCTTCCAACTGCATGGTCAATCAGCAATTATCTCCAAATTTTAAAAGTTTTAAAAAAACTACCTGTGATTTGCATTTACCTTTTTAATTTTTTCTTTAGATTGATTTGTATATTATATCATATATGTATGGGTTATAATACAATCTTAACATAAAATTTATACTTTTATTTATTAGTAAAACTTTCCACATTCAAGTCCAAAAAATATTATTTTTTTTTTTTGAATTGGAATCGCAATCTGCTGCCCAGGCTGGAGTGCAGTGGCATGCTCACAGCCACCACAGCCTCTACCTGCTGGGCTCCGGCGATCCTTCCGCCTCATCCTTCCAAGTAGCTGGAACTACAGGCACGTGCCACCGCACCTGGTCAATTTTTAAAAATTTATTGTAGAGAGAAAGTCTCACCATGTTGCCCAGGTTGGTCTCCAACCTCTAGGCTCAGGCAAATCTCTCATCTCAGCCTCCCAAAGTGCTGGCATTACAGGCGTGAGCCACCACGCCTGGCCTTAATTCTCATTTTAAAAAAGAAGTTTCTTTTAAGCTGGGTACCTTTAGAAGACTATAAATGTATTACAATATAAAAATACAGAGATCTCCTTTGATAGTTTTTGACCTTTTGGTTTCTTGTCTCTCTTTTCTCATATTCTTAACACTTTTGTCATTTATCTTAATACACGCAAAATCATAAAATAAGAAAGGGGTAAATTTGGTTTTGTACAAAACGTCTTCAAGCACGTGTGTATCCCACGTATTGGGAGCGGCGTGTCGGTTACGGGAACCACGGACGTCTTCGTGGAGAGTCTGGAATGGGCCTTGACACTTCCACCTTCCGCAGCCCGCGGGCTCCTCGGGGCTTGAGCTGGCCATCCTGAGGTCCCGTGCCTCCAGAGCGGCCCCGCGCGGCAGCGGCGGGAACTGCAGGCGGCGGCGGCCTGGACCCACGGGCCGAGCACGGGCGGCCGGGAGCGGTCGCCGCTGAAGAAGAGCCCTGGAGGGCAGGACGATTCCATGACGGCGATCGAAGCCCGGCCCTGTTCCGCACTCTGCCCGGGTGCCCGCTCGGGCGGGGAAGAGGTCATCTGCGCTGCTGACACCATGGCGGTCCAAGGTCGAAGGGGCCTAAGAGATCGGAGGCAGACGTGCACCCAACCCTGACAACCGGTGCCCCGGTCCCGGCGCCATCATCTGCAACCCTTGCTGTCGTCACCCTCCCTCCCACTTTGCCTTGCTGCCTTCTGGGGCTGTGAAACGGCGCCCTCGCGGCTTTCCTTGGCCCCTCCAGCATCCACCTTTGCTCCCGTTCTTTCCCGTCGTTCCACACACACCCTCCAGCCAACACGTAGGAGTCAGCCTAGATGCCCCTCCTCCCGCCACGTCGGCAAGCCCTATCGTGTCCACTTCCAGACGTAGCCTCTTCTCTCCATCTCCACCACCACCTCCCTGGTCCTTGAAAGCGTTCTCGTCTTCCCGACGCTCCCAAAGCTCTCCCTCCACTTCGAATTCCCAGCATCTCCTTCACTGTCCATATGCAGACAGCGTGGACCCCCAGACACGTCCATTCGATTCTGGCATCGCCCTTTTAAAAGCCGCAGGCTCCCCACTTCTTCAAGCTCGTGTTTACTGGACTCAGGTCAGCCCACCTCCACCTCATCTCTGGTTACGGCAAGCCCAGCAAGACTTTCTGGACGCTGTTGGGCCTCGGAATGAATGCGTGGGGGCTCGTTCTCATCCTTCAGGCTGCAACTCGAAGGTTCCGCTTCCGCGGAGAGGCCTTGTCCACGTCAGGCCCCCACTGCTGAACCATCCCAGCCAACTACTCTTTCGCCTCACCAGGGCTTTTCCTTCTTAGCTTTTCTGTAAGGTAGAGGTTCTAGTGTTTGTTGTTTGCCCCTTCCTTTGGTGTAAGTTACATAAAAACAGAGATTGTGTTTATCTTGATCAAAACTGAATCCTGAGCATTTAGCATCGTGTCAGTCCAGAGGACACATTCAAAATATAATTTGGGGCCAGGTGTGGCGGCTCACGCCTGTGACCCCAGCACTTTGGGAGGCCAAGGCAAAAGAGCCGCTTGAGCCCAGGAGTTCGAGGCCAGCCGGGGCAACATAGCAAGACCTCATCTCTACAAAAGATTTAAAAATTGGATGAGTGTGATGGTGCATGCTTGTAGTTCTAGTGACTCGGGAAGCTGAGTCAGGAGGATCATCTGAGCCCAGGAGATTGAGGTTGTGGTAAGCTGTGACCATGCTGCTGCACTCCAGCCTGGGTGACAGAATGAGACTCTGATCCCCCCCCAAAAAAGATAATCTTGATGAATACATGATAAAAAACATTTTTTACTATAATTGTGGCCACTACATCAAGAAAATAGATCAGGAGGCATGAGAGTTGCATGATAGATATTCACTCACTTTGAACAACAGCATGGATTTCATATGAAGTGGAGGAAGCACTTCCCTAACAAAGCAAGCATTGGAGATCGGGGGTGACCTCACCTAGGGATGGAATATATCTACCAAGAAATATGGAAAAAAATGAAAACAAAACAGATGCTAGAACTGAAAAAACAGAGACATTAATGGAAATTAATAGTGTTATACCAGGTAATGTTGATAAACACAGATCATAACTAAAAGTAGGTTACAAAAATGGAAGTTGTACGTATTGTTACTCTTGTACTTTTCACACAAACCAAATTTTTAGAAAAACTGCAGGCTGGAGAATGTTGAAGAGTTTTTGCATGGCAGACAAGAATTTTGCCTTCTGAACAAGAACAATCATCTCAGGTCCCAGAGAAAACATATTTTTTAAAAACACATTTTATAGTAATTATTCCATATATTCCGAGTCATCTTTACATATTTAGAGTATATCAAACCAATTCACTTATTTCTGTAAATAAAAAAGTACATTCACAGAATCCATGTGCTTAGAATAAAAAGTAAACAGAGGAAACAAGAGAGTTAGAGTCAACAATAACATCTTCAAGGACAACTTTAGTCACTTAAAAACACAAACTTCTGCTGATTTTCAACTACCCTTCTCAGACTTAATGTTTTGAATATAGCTGGTCCAGCAGCCCAGCTTTTCAGGACAACAGTTAAGTGCAGCTCAGCACAGGGTCAAGACACTTCCAAGACACCGGTGTAGGATCCAAGGAGTCCTGTGCGTAAAATTAAAAAAATCCTTCTACCAGTGATGGTCAAGGCCAGAAGCATCCACCTCCCAACACTGTATCAGTCCAGGATTCACAAGGCTAGTTCTCATTTGGCAAGAGAGCAGTTCGTTCCTCCTCTGTGCTGGGGATGTTTTGAGAATTAGATCTACATTGAGGGAAATATGAGGAGAATCTTAATTATTCCTCATCTTAAAAAAAAAAAAAAGACAAAAAAACCCAGTACCCATATCTCTATCCAACTATCTCCTTGAAGTTATCTACCAATCAATGAGTCTCAGAGTGCCCAGAAACCCACTGACTGGAAGAAAAGATGTAAAACATTATTTCTTTTCTACTGGCAAAGGCTGACTCATAAAAGGAGAAAAAAGTCTAAAAGTTGATCATACCTTTTTCTCCTTGAGTGCTCCAAGAGGTAAAACAACCCCATAGCTAATCCCTATAACACAATTAAAGGTACTAGTTAATGTAAATTCTCCAAGTCAAGTTTTCCAACAAATAAAAGAAAAATGAAAATAAAAGGTCGGATACTCACACTTATCAAAGCCCACAGACCTTGTATAGCCGCTGCCCATTCAAAGCCAATTTTCTCATACAGAAATCCACCCAGTGCGGGTCCTACAAAAGCACTAACAATGGAAAGAAGAAAGAGTACATCTATTGTACAGTGCAAAAAAAATACATAACTACTTCACGAAAGCTGCATGATCCCTCTATTGTATGTCTGCCTTAATTTGGAATATATGGACTAAAGAAAAAAAATAATAAACAATTCCTGGGCATAGCATTGGGCAAAAGAAAATAATTCTACCTGATAAAGATGATGTTTAAAATTTTTAAACAATTGTGAGATAATAACTGCTTCTGAAAAGTTGAGGCTTATATAAAAATAAAAGATAAAACACGTTACAAATTCTTTCTATTGTCCTATTCTTAGTATCTGCATTTAATATAATTCAATTAGATATTTATTGACTATCTATATTGCTAGCACATAGTTATCCTTAAGGTACAACAAAAGGTAAAAATATAAATGAAGAAATAAATTTTAAAAATCCGAAAGATGGTTCAGCTAATGGAACTTATAAATATCACATAAATAAGATAAAGTATATGAGACCATTTTGGTTGAGTATTAAAGCTACAGAAAGTCCCTTACATACAAACAAGTTCTGTTTCCAAGAGTGCATTCATGAATCCAATTGGTTCGTAAATCCAACAAAATTAGCCTAGGTACCCAACTAACACAACTGGCTATACAGTACCAGCTACATCACTACAGCTTTTATGCTTGCTTCCAGACATCCCAGGTTTAAAATAAAGATACTGCACTCTATACAAAACTGTATAGCAAAGTACACAAAAGCGCAACAACTTGTAGAGAATGCACACTCGTGACAACATACAGCAAACATGTGAACTAACTTGCATGTGAACCAGACACGTGAGCTTACTGGACATGTGAACAACGTTTGCATCTTTGAAAGTTCACAACTTGAAGGTTCATATGCGGGGGACTCACCGTACTAGTATAACTACTAATTATGGAGTCAGAGAATATGAATTTATACTCCGGTTCTGCCCTAGATAAACTATTTGTCTTTAAGAAACTCATCTGGGCTGGGCTCGGTGGCTCAGCCTGTAATCCCAGCGCTTTGGGAGGCCGAGGTGAGTGGATTGCCTGAACCCGCAGGGTTCGAGACCCGCCTGGGGAACTTGGCGAAACTTCATCTCTATAATAAATCAAAAATTAGCTGGGCGTGGTAGCACATGCCTGTGGTTCCAGCTACTTGGAAGGCGGAAGGATCGCTGGAGCCCAGCAGGTTGAGGCTGCAGTGGCCGGGAGCGACCACTGCACTCCAGTCTGGGTAACAGAGTGAGACTCCAACTCAAAAAAAACCCAAAAAACAAAAACAACTCATCTGACTTCTTGGTGTCTCACTTTCTTCATATGTAAAATGGAGACAGTGGTATTCATTTGGCAAGTGTGAATGAAATTCAGTGATACTCACCCAACTGACCACATTGCACTAAAAAGACCTGATACGAGTCCCAATGTACTTAATCCCTCTTCAAATCCATTTTCACTGCAAAGAAAGACATGAGTGCATCCATTATTAAAAGGAAAGTCTGTGTGAAAGAAAAAATTGCGTGATAGATAAATTAAGATAAACCAGGTATAATCTGGACAAAGTCAACAGCAAAAACATTCCAGTTCTAAGATAAAGAGTGAGTCTAATTTGCAGGAATTTTCATAGCTACAGTTATTCTATGGTTTTCTATAAACAATTTTGCTACATATAAAATATAATATTAGGAAGCATGATTCATTTGCATTAAATGCTTATAAAAATATATAATTAAGAAATGCTTAAATGAGCTGAAAAAGTAAAGAGAATAACAGGCAACTTTTAAGAAACAGTGTTTCTCTTATTCCTAAGAGAACTGTGGACCTGACACAACAAAGCCATAGTACTTGGTGTTCTTTGCCATCATGCCTATTAAAGAAAAGAATGATGGCCCAGTGACAGACATCGGTTGCTCTACACTTCTGTATGGACCTCCTCCATGAAGGAGGAATAATGCTAAGGTCTTTCCATTTTGCTTTGGTTTTTCAGAAGTACTGAGGCATAAGCCAAGAATCTATCCACAGCCCATTTTAGCTATAACTGTATTAATATTACCATATATTATCTGTTACATTATGGCATTATATTATCATTTATACTATTTATATCACAATATTATATGCCATGACATCATAGAGATTTAACATTGGGAAAAAATGCTCAGCATGCTACAAAACTAAGAAATTCAAGAATGCCTATGATGCTCAGGGTGATTCATGATACAGTTCTTTAAGCAATGGAAGTAACTTACTATGCACAGCTGAGAATTTCTGGGAAAGTTGGAATTATACTCATTCCAGAAGAGATGCCATTTATAACTAACAGCAGCACCAGCAGCCAGAGCTGACTGCAAAAGGATTTTGGAGAAAACAAAGATTAAAAACAATAAATATATTAGCATTTTAAGAAGCACGAAGCATAAGGCTGTGGAGACCAAGATCCCAGAGAAGTTAGTTGCACAGATCGTGAGTCTAGTCTCATCCTCGTTCCCACCTGATCACATTCGTCCAGTTAGAGCACCCTTTAGCTCCTCACATTTTGGGGGCAAAAAACCCCAACTCATCCTAGTATCTCAATCTTTTTGGTCACACGTGTCTAGAACCAACCTGTCCTTTTGTAACCAGACAAAATCTTTTCTTTTCTTTTTGAGTTGGAGTCCACTCTGGAGAGAAGAAAACTGAAGTTCTGGCCTGGCAGGGTGGCTCATGCCTATAATCCTAGCACTCTGGGAGGTCGAGGTGAGAGGATTGCCTGAGCTCATGGGTTGGAGCCCAGCCTGGGTAATTTGGCAAGACCTCATCTCTACAATAGGTGGTACGTGCCTGTAGTTCCAGCTACTTGGAAGGCTAAGGTGGAAGGATCACCTGAGTCCAGTAGGTCAAGGCTGCAGAGGCCGTGAGCGTGCCACTGCACTCCAGCCTGGGAGACAGAGTGAGACTCTGACTCAAAAAAAAGAAAACTGAGGTTCTTGGAAGTTAAGCAATTTGCCCAAATTCACGCTACTAGTAAGTGGCAAAGCCAAAATGTAAAGCCAAGTCAAAAGGACTCGAAATCTTTCTCTTTCCATAGTATCATGCTTTATCCCAGAAAGTACTTGAAAAGATCTAAGAAGCTCACTTTGAGCAAATAAATTGCATTAAATAAACTTTAATGACCTGCTACTTCATGCTAATGATGATACAGATACAAAAACAGATGTGAGACCAGGCATGATGGCTGATGTCTGCAATGGCTCAGCACTTAGGGAGGCCGAGGTGTGAGGATTGCTTGAGCCCAGGAGTTCGAGAACAGCCTAGGCAACACAGCAAAAACTTGTCTCTACAAAAAATAAAAAATAAGCTAGGCATGGTGGCATTTGCCTGTAATCCCAGTTACTCAGGAGGCTGAGGTGGAAGGGAAGGATCACCGGAGTCCAGAAGGTCAAGACTGTGGGTATTGCACTCAAAGAAAAAAAAGAAAAGAAAAAAGATTTGATTCTTGCCTCAAGAAACAAGGAGAAAAAGTAGAAAAAACAAAAATATATTCTAAGAACAATCAACTAAAGATGGGTAGCAACAAATGCCATTTTAAAAAATCAAGTACAAACAAATGTGCAACTGAAGCACAGAGGGAAAATAAAGATTTTTGTCATTTGATACAGAGTTTATGGATTTCCGTCTGCTTGTATCACTGCTAACATCTAGGAAGGTACAATACTGTCATCTAACAAACAATAGAGACCCAAATTAAAGTAATTAAATGTTAATGATCAAAATAGGAAACCACACCAGCGTTACAGTAAAATTAAAAAAAAATAATTCCTAATGCTATTCAGCCAAAAGTACAGAAGGAGGAAAAAAAATCACCTTTTGATGTGCAAAATGGGGACAGGTCCTAAAAGCATGAAACATCCGGCTGTGATGAAGTTTCCAAACACCAGAAACCATTTCCTTAGATGCTGGGTAAGAGAAGAAACTCTTAAAGACCCGCCATGATCAAACAATATAAAACCATCATTAAAGAACATAAGTCATAGTTTTCAAAATGAGGAAAATGAAACTTTACATTTAAGAGAAAATATGTAGATGATAAACGCAAAAGCGCGGACAATATTCTCATCTACCACAAGATAGGGAGTGAGCAAAGGAGATGGATGCTTTGGAAAGGGAGTGTACTGCAGAGTGTGCACGTGAAGAGCTATTCCAAATATAAGAATTTTAAAAGCAGTATCCACAAAAAATCCACCAAGTTGTTACAATATTTAGAAAAATCACATTTAAAAGACCTAACTGCTATAGACTGAATGCTTATGTCTCCACAAAATGCGTATGTTAAAATCCTAATATTCAATGGGATGTTAGGAGGCAGGCCTTTGGAAAGTGATGAAGTCTTGAAGGTGGAGCCCTCATGAATGAGATTCGTGCCCTTAGAAAGAGGCCCCAGAGGGCTCCCTTGCCCCTTCCACAAAGTGAGGTTATGGTGAAAAGATGGCCATCTACGAAGCAGGGAATGCACCTTCACACACACCAAATCTACTAATTGCCTTCATCTTGGACTCAACCTCCAGAACCATGAGAAATAAATTTCTGTGTTTATAAGCCACACCATTTCTGGTATTTTGTTATAGCATTCCAAATGACCAAAGACTGTATGCTGTAAAGTCATTCTTTATAAATTACTTGAATTAGGCCAAAAATTGCAAGGGTACAATATCTGCTCAGTTATATAAGATTATGTCTTAAAAACCAAGCTCCAAATGCTGCTTTAGACACTTGATTTCTATCACCTGGGTTATTAAGTAATCCCTCTGGAAATTAGATCTTGATAAAAATATATGCAAATCTAATGAAGAAGGGAAAGGCAAAAGCAAGCACTAAAATCACAGAGGTTTGAGATTTGGCTAACGGTGCTAATTCTGTGTACTAATCATCTGGACTGGATGGTTTAAGCCTAGTTAAAAGAGAACAGAAAGAGCTTTCTGTCAGGATGGCTATGAAATAACCAGTGCATATTTACATGGTCAATCCTCTACTCTCACGGAAAACCTAAATTATCTTCTCCTAAAGCAGACTCTCAATTTGATCAAGTCCCATAATTACTTCTGGGACTCTGCCCAAACTATTATGATCAATCCTTTTTTGTTTTGTTTGTTTGCATCAAGGGAGCTTTTTCCTTGAACGTCTAAGCCAGAGGCCGGGCACGGTGGCTCACGTCTATCATTCCAGCACTTTGGGAGGCCAAGGTAAGAGAATTGCCTGAGTCCGTGGGTTTGAGACCAGCCTGGGCAACTTGGAGAGACCTCATCTCTACAATAAATAAAAAAAATTAGCCAGGTGTGGTGGCATGTGCCTGTAGTTCCATCTGCTTGGATACTTGGAAGGATCGCCTGAGCCCAGCAGGTCGAGGCTGCAGTGGCCAGGAGTGTGCCACTGCCCTCCAGCCTGGGTGACAGAGTGAGGCTCTGACTCAAAAAAAAAAAAAAGAAAAAAGAAAATCTAATCCAATAATTTTTCAACAGTTTCAGTATGAGATTCCTCTTCTCCCAGATGAACAATTTAAAGTGAATCTGTCCAGGATGGTAGCTGAGATTAGAGAACACTGCAACTTCTTCAACAGTTCAATTGAATGTGCCAATTCTAAATCCCTAGAGTTCCAGAGGAACAGTTGGAAAACCACTGGTCTAAATCTACAAAAGCAACACAAATGTAAATTAAACGTACGTACTGGCTTTTTGTCACTTAGTAGACCCAACAGTGGTGAAGAAATGGCGTAGGACAGTGCCAGACCCAGGAATACCAGTCCCACATATCCAGCTGGTAAATTAAACTGTAAAAGAAATGCTGTATTAGAGCTACACGATTAAGTCATTTTACAAATACACACCCATCATTTCTTTCTACAGTCTATTCAGCTCTTATTACTGCGAGTCTACTAATACTACTCAACATTCTTCCTAATTTTTGTCTTACTTTTATAAATAGGTTACTTTTTCTCTATGGAGGGAAAAACAAACTCTAACCAGAAGCTTGAAGACTTAGGTTTTTGACTTTGTAGCCTTCCACATTAAACATATAGTTTTGCTTCTATGAGTCATAGTGCTTTTATATGTCAACTAATATTTGGCAAACTTTAATGTGCATAAAAATTGCCTGGAGAGCATTTTAAAAGAGGTCCCAGGATCCAAGCCCCAGGGTTTCTGATTCAGAAAGTCTGGGATGGGACCCGAGAATCTGCATTTTTAGCAAGGTCCCAGGTGGTGCCGACAGTCCACAGGCCGCTGGTGTAAAAAACACTGATGATAATATCTGTTTCATCCATCTCAAAGGAATATTCATATCCAGTTTAAAAATTAGACAGCATGGCACATTTTTAAAGGCTTTTAAAAGAGCCTTTAAGCTGTCGCAAAACTCTCATACTATGTTGTGACCAACATGATATAAATGCCTTTTTTCTGTTATCTAAGTTGTTTTCATTTTCCTTAACCAATTTTAATTAAGCCCATGGAATTTATTTATGAGTCAGTATATGTTTTAACAGTTTTTAGGACAAATATGAACTTTGCTAAAAAAAAAATTAGTCTTTTGAAGATAGCAGCAAAATACAAAAGTCAGAAATGTCTTGTTCTCGTTTTGTAACTGGAGGGATAAAGGGTGGAACTATCTTGCCCTAAAAGGCTGGGCAACCAAGGACTGGACGGCAAACTGCCAATTTAGAAAAGCTGAAGCTGGCACAGTGGCTCACGCCTATAATCTCAGCCCTTTGGGAGGCCAAGGTGGGAGGATTGCTTGAGCCCAGGAGATCGAGACCACCGTGGGCAACAGAGTGAGTCCTCGTCTCTAAAAAAAGCAATACATAAAATGGGGGGGGGGGAGCAGATAAGAAGTCAGAAGAGGGGCCAACAAAACTGATAGAAAAACAGAAAAATAACTTTCTAAACATTTCTTATATTGGAGCTGCTAATGGGACAGGACAGCAGCACCCAAACCGGAAGAAGGGTCAGCAGTGGTGAGACAACACCAACAGCCCTGGAGGAGTGGAGGTTGGTGGAATCCACCAGCCAGGAGCATGTAGGGCCTGGGATACCTGCCATGCCACAAGTGGGTCAAGTATGGCTATCTTCGGGGAAACCACCTGTCTTCTTTCCTTCTGAAAAAACTACCTTTTCTTGAGGAAGAACAAAAAAAGGTTTCTTAAAAGGTATACACGAGCAACTTGGGTTTCCCAGAGATTAGTCACAGATTTTTTTTTTCATTGTTTAGACACAACTTCTTAAGAATACAAAAAAAAACACACTGGGTGCAGTGGCTCATGCCTATAAATCCCAGCACTCTGGGAGGTAGAGGTGAAAGAATCGCCTGAGCTTCGGGGTTTGATACCAGTCTGGGCAACTTGGCAAGATCTCATCTCTACAATAAATCAAAAAAATTAGCCAGGCGCGGTGGTACATGCCTATAGTTCCAGCTACTTGAAAGGCTGAGGTGGAAGAATCGCTTGAGCCCAACAGGTCAAGGCTGCAGTGGCTGTGAGTGTGCCACTGCACTCCAGTCTGGGGACAGAGTGAGACTCCAATGCAAAACACACACACACATACACACATACACACACACAGAAAAATGACTCAAAGAGATAGGTATTTGATGATGTAAGTAGATTGTGTCACCATAATCACAAAACACTTTTCTTATGGTTTGCCTCATGGATGCTCACTGGTGAAATGCAATTTATATTACTCTCTAAATCTGGGGCCAGATACTAAGATTATAGACCCCAAGTTTACCCATGAAATACCCAAAACCGTCTTAGTGACTTCAGGAGGTAGTGCAAAATTATAAGAAAAATTAATTGTAATCCTTATATTCCGTGATCGGTCCATGCTCAGAAAGCACTTGAAAGGACCATATTAGAAAAATTTTTAAAACTTAAGTTTTTGAGCTGGGCTTGGTGGCTCAGCCTGCAATCCCGTGCCTTTGGGAGGCTGAGGCGAGTGGATTGCCTGAGCCCGTGGGTTCAAGATCCACCTGGGCAGCGAGACCTCATCTCTACAATAAAT
>NW_007247600.1:503895-516968 GCF_000164805.1 Carlito syrichta
GAATCAAAAGAACTGCAACTCAGAGTCTGCCTAAAACTGTATATCATCTATATTTGTGTATAAGTGATTCAAACCCAGCGGCCACATGCTGTTTTTTCAAAAATAATTTCCCAAAGTTAGAGAGAATCAACTGGAATCAGAAGAGTGTGAAAGAAAGAAGAAGGCATCTTAGGTTATAACCTAGAAGTAAGGCCTTCCCCAGATGGAAAGTTTGATTTGGTTCATGCATCCTTAAGAGGAACCTGATGGGGGGGGGGAGAGAGGGGAAGGGAGGTGGGATTAACGGTAGTCAATATCTGTCTGGGGACAGGAAGACACCTCTTATCAACAAGGGTGCCTGAACGATGCATATTTGTATACCTAACCCTTAACTGTATCCCACAATTTTAAAATAAAAAATATTGATTAAAAAAAAGAGGAACCTGAAGTAAAAAAAATAAACAAAACAAAAAAACCCAACTTTTTATTCTGCTAGCAAAGCAAGCACTGGATTGAAAGGGGCACTACTGAATCCTGTCTAAATTACATTTAGTACCCAAAGTCAGTTGAATACCAGGCTTAACTCCTATCATCCCAACAGTAACCCAATTTCCTTTTTTTTTTTTTTTCTTTTGAGTTGGAGTCTCACTCTGTCGCCCAGACTGGAGTGCAGTGGCCGCTCCCGGCCACCGCAATCTTGACCTGCTGGCTCCGGCGATCCTTCTGCCTCAGCCTTCCAAGTAGCAGGAACTACAGGCATGTGCTACCACACCCGGCTAATTTTTTTGATTTATTGTAGAGATGAGGTCTCGCCTGCCCAGGAGGGTCTCGAACCCGGGGGCTCAGGCAATCCACTCACCTCAGCCTCCCAAAGGCACGGGATTACAGGCTGAGGCGACGGAGCCCGGCCCAACTTCTTTACTGATCCAAACAACAGGCACGGCTATTTCCCAGCCTTCAGTCCCATTACATAACTCCTCTCTTTCTTTCCTGCTAATTTTCTAGGTTTTATGCACTTTATAAAAATTGGGGCTAGCTCTGGTCCCAATTCTTCCATAAACTTTACCTTTCTCTGGTTTCCTACTGTACTTCCAGACAATGCTACAAAATTTAACACTGAGTTGTATTTCACTTTCCTCGTTTACTATTGTCAGGTGGCTTTCCTATCTTCCAGTTAATTGACTGCACAAAATCTTCGTGGAGCCACGCACCAAGCAAAATGCTTGCCAAGCAAAGATACACATGCCAGACCCAACCCCCGTCCTTGCAGGGAAGTTACGATACAGAGCAGATGGGTGAGGAAGGCACCTGCTGAGGGTCAGGTGAAGGCTGCCCCAAAACACCAGGAAGGGCCATCTAGGAAAGGCTTTCTAAGCAGCAGTTTCTAAGCTGGTGCCTGAAGAAGGAGCTTGAGCTGAGTAAGCAAAGAGGGGACAAAGAATCATCCAGGCATATTATTTGAAGACTCAGAAGTGAGGGAAAACTGTTCTGTGCTTGAGAAAATGAAAGAGGAGAAGCAAAGTTGGAATAATGAAACTGGGGTAAGGGAAGAGTGAGAAGAGACCATCCTGCAGAAGGATGTAGTAATAAAACTATGGAGGACCTCAGTAAAATGTGTAAGAAGCCTGAGAAATCACTAGGGACTGAAAGCGGGGAATGAAAACCAGACATGTGGCTTATAAATTAGTCAGGCTGGCCGGGCCCGGTGGCTCAGCCTGTAATCCCGCACCTTTGGGAGGCTGAAGTGAGTGGATTGCCTGAGCCCGCGGGTTCAAGAACCACCTGGGCAGCGAGACCTCATCTCTACAATAAATCAAAAAATCAGCCGGGCGTGGTAGTGCATGCCTGTAATTCCGGCTACTTGGAAGGCTGAGGCGGAAGGATCGCCGGAGCCCAGCAGGTCGAGGCTGCAGTGGCCAGGAGTGGCCACTGCACTCCAACGTCGGTGACAGAGTGAGACTCTAACTCAAAAAAAAAAAAAAGAGAAAAGAAAAAAAAGAAATTAGCCAGGCTCTTGGTGGCTCAAGCCTGTCATCCCAGCACTTTGGGAGGCTGAGGCGAGTGGATGGCCTGAGCCCATGGGTTTGAGAACAGCCTGGGCAACATGGTGAGACCTCATCTCTACAATAAATCAAAATATTAGCTGGGTGTGGTAGCGGGCATCTGTGAGCGTGCCACTGCACTCTAGCCTGAGCAACGGAGTGAGACTCCAACTCAAAAAAAAAAAAAAAAAGGAAAAGAAAATAAATTAGCCAGGCAGGGTGGCATGTGCCTATATCCCAGCTACTCATGAGGATGAAGAGGGAAATTCCTTGAACTCAGAAGTTTGAGGCTGCAGTGAGCCATGGACATGTCACTGCACTCCAGTCTGAGTGACAAAGTGAGACCCCCAACTCAAAAAAAAAAAAAGGACATATGGCTTAGCGAGACTTCTCTGTGACCCTGTTGAGAATGGAGGTAGGAGACTGGTTAGGAGGCTGTTACAGTGATCAAGAAGATATTTGGTTTGGATGTGAAAGTCTGAGGCCAGAATCAACCTGCATATCCTCTTTCTCCCACAGCACCCAGAACAGTTCATTATTCTATAAACACTTGTTGAATAATGACCAAGTATAGGGCCGAGTACAAAAACATCAAGTGTGGTTTAATTTTTTTACACTTGGACTTTTTCAAGATATATGAAATAAATTTAAACCTTGGTGTTTCTTTTTTCTTTTTTTTGAGTCAGAGTCTCACTAGGCTGGAGTGCAGGGACATGGTCATCACCGTCTCGACCTGCTGGGCTCAGGAGATCCTTCCACCTCAGCCTTCCAAATAGCTGGAACTAGAGGTGAGTGCCACCACGCCTGGCTAATTTTTATTGATGTATTGTAGAGATGAGATCTCGCCAAGTTACCCAGGCTGGTTTCAAACCCCTGGGCTCAGGCAATCCTCTCAACTCCACTTCCCAAAGTGGTGGGATTACAGGTGTGAGCCACCGCCCCCAGCGTGGTGAGACTTTCTTAATTATCAGCCAAGTTTTCAATGGTGAACCAAATCTGAGCACAGTCCTGATGTTCAACTGCAGAAACAGGATTAAGTTAGATTTAGGAAGAGGACACACACACCACCGTGTGGCCCAGGGAGGTATTGCCAGAAGGGAGACAACCTGGTGTGAATTTTGAACTGTGCACTAATGATGTTAGTCACCTTCAAAATATAAATTACAAAAAAGCTGGCGCAGCAGCTCACACCCATAATCCCAGCACTTTGGGAGGCTGAGGTGGGAAGATCGCTTGAAACCAGGAGTTTAAGACCAGCCTGGGCAACACAGTGAGCCCTCATCTCTAAAAAAAACCAAAAAAATTAGCAGACTGTGGTGGTGCGCACCTGTAGTCCCGCTACTTAAGAGGCTGAGGCAATCACCTGAGCCCAAGAGGTCGAGGCTGCAGTGAACTGTGATTGTGTAACTGCACTCCGGCCTGGGCAACAGAGTAAGACCATGACTCAAAAAAAAAAAAAAACTCTAAAAAAGTAAAATATAAATGACAAAATATTCCAATTTCAATTGGTTAGATGTTATTGTGCATATTTTAAAAATTATGTAGCCGGGTATGGTGGCGCATGTCTGTAGTTCCAGCCACTCAGAAGGCTGAGGCGGAAGGATCGCTGGAGGCCAGCAGGTCGAGGCTGCAGTAGCAACAGAGTGAGACTCCGACTCAAAAAAACCCCCAAAAAACAAAAACAAAAATTATGCATCTTATGGTATAAGAAAGCCATTTTGGCATAGTCTCCTTCCCTAAAATCCAGGATGGGAAAAGGAGTTATCATAATACAAATACATTAAAACGTCCATGAAAATGAAAACATAACTAGTTAAGTAGCTGAAGAAGACCAAGTGAATCACCCCAGGAGCTTGCCACGCTACTTGGGTACTCCCTGCTTCCTCCAAATTCTGATATATAGTCAGTCCTTGGTATGCCTAGGTTCCACAACTAGATTCAACCAACTGTGTGTCAGAAATAATTTTTAAAAATCTGTATTTGTACAGGACTTAGGCAGACTTTTTTCATAATCCCTAAACAATGCAATGTACCAATTATTTACATAGTATTTACATTGCTTTAAGTGTTAAGAGTAATCTAGGTCAGGCTGTAAGCCCAGCACTTTGGGAGGCCAAGTGAGTGGATTGTCTAAGCCCGCGGGTTCGAGACCAGCCTGGGCAACTTGGTGAGACCTCATCTCTACAGTAAATAAAAAATTAGCTGGGCATGAAAGTGAGCATCTATAGTTCCAGCTACTTGGAAGGATGAGGCAGAAGGATCGCCTGCCCAGCAGGTCGAGGTTACGGTGGCCATGAACATGCCACTACACTCCAGCCTGGGCAACAGAGTGAGACTCCAACTCAAAAAAAAAAAGGTAACCTAGACGTGATTTAAAGTGTACAGGAGGATGTGTGTAGGATATTTACAAATACTATACCATGTTGTATCGGGACTTGAGAATCTGTGGAAGGTCTTGAAACCAATCCCTGGGGATACCAAGGGACAACTGTATTCTTCTTGGAAGGACATGAGTCCCTGCCTGACAAGATGTACCACAGGAAGCCACTGTTGAAGATGGAAAAACTGGGTCGCCCTCAGGTGTGAGGTGGTAGGAAAAAAGCTGAGTTCGACGATGCTACTTTTTCAACGTCTAGTCCAATGATAGAGGTTTAGAAATCTCCCGGGATAGGTCGTATGAACAAAGCTGTGCAGGATAAGTAGGGATGAGGTAGAACAGGAGGGAGATATTCCAGATCACAGGACTCCAACAGCGCCTCTCCTTAAACAATAGCCCGGTGGCTTTTAGGATGAAGTTCACATTTCATGATGCAAGAATTTTTATTATTACTTTTAAATTGACAAGTAGACAGTATATATCTATGGTATACATGATTTTTGTTATACATATACACTGTGGAAGGCAAAAGCAAGTTAATCAACGTATGCTTTACTTCATATACTTATAGTTTTGTGGTGGGAACACTTATAATCTACTCTCTTAGCAATTTTCAAGTACACAATATATTGCTATTACTTACAGTCACATTGATGTATAATCGGTCTTTTTTTTTTTTTTTTTTTGAGTCGGAGTCTCACTCTGCCACCCAGGCTGGAGTGCACTGGCACACTCACGACCACTGCAGCCTCGACCTGCTGGGTTCAGCAATCCTTCTGCCTCAGCCTTCCAAGCAGCTGGAACCAAAGGCGCATACCACTATGCCTGGCTAACTTTTTTGATTTATTGTAGAGGCGAGGTCTCACTAAGTTGCCTGGGCTGGTTTCGAACTCCTGAGCTCAGGTAATCCTCTCGCCTCAGCCTCCCAAAGTGCTGGGATTAGCAGGCTTGGGCCACCGCACCCAGCCAATTGATCTCTTAAACTTACTGGATTTAAATAATTTATTTCATTTTTGGGGGTATTTTTTTGAGTCAGAATCTCACTCTGTTGTCCAGGCTGCAGTACAGTGGCATGATCCCAGCTCTCTGCAGTCTCTTCCGCCTCAGCCTTCCAAGTAGCTGGAACTACAGGCGCGCGCTACCACAACCGGCTGATTTTTGATCTATTGTAGAGATGAGGTCTCGCCGAGTTGCCCAGGCGGGTCTCGAACCCACGGGCTCAGGCAATCCACTCATCTCGGCCTCCCAAAGCGCGGGATTACAGGCTGAGCCACCGAGATGGGCCACACATTTTTTTCAATTGTGTAACTTTCTAGCTTCTATCTACAAAACTCTCCTAAAATAGCAACTTTTTTTTTTAAAAAGTACTACTAAACGGGGACACCTATATCTACATTTAAGCCTTAATATTATCAGCCTGAGAGTTTTTTTAAAATATAAGTTTTCCATTCAATCTAAATAAAAGATCCTTCAGCAGATAAACGAGTTTGTCAAACTCTTCTGTTCACAAAAATATAGCTAACTGGGACTTTGTTAAGTTCAATAAAGATGAAGGGAAATCATCATTGAGAAATAACAGAAATGAAGAGAAATAAGTACCAAGTAACTGGGCTGGTGGTGATTAGAACTGGCTGCAAAAGACACCCCGTGAGGAGGCAGGGAAGGGCGAGGAGTACAGGCCAGGTCCCAAGGAGTACCAGATGCTGGGGCCCATCCAGCACCTCATATAGAAGTTCTAAATACCACCCAGTTCTACTACTAATTCGTAAGTCTCCGTGAAGTCTTTTTTTCTTTATCTGGTGTGTTAAGGAGTTAACAAAAAACTTCTTTCTCCTGCTGCATGAGAACCTGACCTGCTGTCTGTTTCATAATTATCAGTCAAGTAGCCAATAAGCCAAACCATCCATAGTCCAGGATGCTCAACTCAGATGCAGCAGTTGAAGAGGACAAGCGCCATCGTGTGGCCGCGTGTGGCGTTGCTGTTACAACCCTTCTCTCCCGCTCTCCGCTGGTGCAAAGCCCACCAAGTTACTAGGCAATCTTGTTTATAATAAAAGTAAGCCCTGTACTCCAGCTTGGGAGACAGAGTGAAACCCTGAGTCAAAAAAAAAAAGAGGAAACCCTGATCGGTAAATCTCATCTGGACAGAAGGAACTGCAAATAAACCATAAACATAAATGAATTTTCTGCCTCCCTGAGTGTACTGACCTTTGTACTCAGTATGTCCCTCGTGGAGAGACCCCAGCAGCAACCCATGCCTTTACTGCAAGGCAGGCTGACTTCTCTGGGGCAGGAAGTTTTGAAGCCAGGGTGACTCCCATTAGTGTAATGTGGCCCTGTGTCCTTGCACCTGGGCTATGCTGTACAGACAGCTGCAAGGACCACTGGGGAAGGAAAGACGGACCTTGCCCTCCAAGCTTATAGCTTTCTAGGAAGAACAGAACCACTCATGACCCATGAAAAGTTCTTGTTCTGATATTTAGTTCCGTCCAGTAAGACCTTTGGTGGACACTGAATATGGCAATAGTTTATAATCAGAAATTAAACAGTTGCTAGCTCTAAAGGTTGGAAAGAATTTGTAGTACGCAGAAATTCACATAAACTCATTGCCTACACTTCTGAAAAGACAATCAGTTCTTTTGGAATGTTCTCAAAAGCTATTATTATTTTTATTTACTTATCTTTTTTGAGTTGGAGTCTCACCTATCACCCAAACTGGAGTGCAGTGGCTGCTCCCGGCCACCACAGCCTTGACCTGCTGGGCTCCGGCGAGCCTTCCGCCTCAGCCTTCCAAGTAGCTGGAACTACGGGTGCGTGCTACCACACTTGGCTAATTTTTTGATTTATTGTAGAAATGAGGTCTTACCAAGTTGCCCAGGCAGGTCTCGAACCCATGGGCTCAGGCAAAAACTATTATTGAGTGTATAAAAGTGAGCATCTGGTAAACTGACATCTTACAAAGGGCTAAGAATATATTTAAGATTCCTAAAATAAGTAATAATTGTGGACTTACCATAATTGGGTAAAATATACATGTTGAGTGGTACCAGCAGCAACACTATGCATCCCAGAACAATAAAAGGCACCTCGTAGCCAAAGGACTGATATAAAAAGCCACCTACAGGAGGACCCAATATTAGTCCCAGTCCAGAAAATGTCTCAAGACTTCCCTAAAAATGGGGGGGAGGGGGAGTGAAATTTGAGTTAATACATTTTATCTAAAGAATGAACAAGGTACTATCTGGAAAAAATTCTATCCACTTCAAACTGACACACACACACAAAACCAAAGATGGACAGACAATTTAAACATATATATTAGAATTATAAAAGTACTAGGAAAACAAAACATGGAACTTTTTCTGTTTTGATTTTCATGGTGGGGAAGGTATTCTAAAAATGATATAAAATGCAGAATAAATAAAAAAGGATTGATAAATCTGATGACATGAAAAAATAAAAACTATGCATAGAAAAATACATTAAAAGATAAATGAGGCCAGACGCGGTGGCTCACGCTAATAATCCCAGCACTTTGGGAGGCCGAGGTGAGAGGACTGCCCAAGCCCACGGGTTTGAGACCAGCCTGGGCAACTTGGAGAGACCTCATCTCTACAATAAATCAGAAAATTAGCTGGGTGTGGTGGTGGATGCCTGTAGTACCAGCTACTTGGAAGGCTGAGGTGGAAGGATCGATCACCTGAGCCCAGCAGGTCGAGGCTGCGGTGGCCGGGAGCCACTGCCCTTCAGCCTAGGCGACAGAGTGAGACTCCAACTCAAAAACAACAACAACAACAAAAACCCAACCATTATGGACTGTAGCACGTTTTACAACAGAAGACTTAAACAATCTCAGTAGTATCAAAAGTGTAAATAAACTAGATTACATCCATACACTGAAATACTACATAGCTGCTAGAGAAAAGCAAACCGTAAGAAAGCTCTTTATGTGTAAGTAGAGAAAGACCACCAAGATGATGTCATTGCTGGTGTCATGAGCAAGGGGCCAAATGGTGTACGTGGTGTGCTACCATTTGTGTAAAGAAACAAGGGGAGGGGAAATCATGCTTGCTCTCTCTCGTGTGTGTGCATGTGTGTGTGTGTGTGTGTGTGTGTGTGTGTGTGTGTGTGTGTGTGTGTATACGTGTGTATATACATACATATATGGACTCTCTCTGGAAGAAACCTGTATTACCTGTTGCTTTCCCAGAGGGAGCTGGAGGGCTAGACACCTGAACAACAGGTATGCATACAAAGGCTGAGTAACAGCCATAAGTAGAGTATATGTACTATATTCTATTTTCTCTTTTGTAACTGTTGAATTGTATACCATACAAAATTATTTTGTTAAAGTAAGCAAGAAAGTGCTATGGAAAAATAGTTTACCACTACAGAAATTGCACCATTCTAAATCAATCTAGTTTTTAGCAGCTTTAACAAAGGCCGGTGGCTTGCAATCTTACATTCTCAGACCTCACAGAGTACACAAAAGTAGCCCATTAATGACTTTCCACAATTCATAAATAACATAGGAATTCTGTCTTATTCATGATAAGGTTGTCCAGGTCCATTACAACGGTAGGTGTGTTAGCTTTTGGCTGCAATTTTACACAGAGACATAACAAGGCAACACGGGTGTCCCCCACCAATCAGAAAACCCAAGGGACTATTGCCACGATCACAGGACTTTCTAGGGCAGCACTTTCCAAAGTGTTTCACAGACCCCCAGCTCTTTAAGAGGTCAAGAGTTTTTGCTTGAGAAAAGTGGTTCTATGGCCAAAGTGAGTTGTGAACGATTTAATAACGCCTGTCTGCTCCAGGATTTCTCAGTCTTGAGGTACCAATGCAAGCTGGACATCTCCAAGCTGATGAACAGCATACAGCACACTCCATGTTTGCTTAGCCACCAATCCTTGTTTTAGAGAGCATGTCAACAGCATTTGAACCCTTTTTGAGAAAAATATTTCTGGGAAATGTAAAGGATACACCTACCAAGTGGTAAGAGAACCTAACAGGAACCTATCCAGCAGCATACATAAGTGCTTAATAATAAAAGTGGGAAGAGACTGGGCTTGGTGGCTCAGCCTGTAATCCCAGCACTTGGAGATCATCTTGAAGTCCTTACGTGCTTTTGTACTGTCTGAGGAGTGCCCTTGCATTTGACATAAAAATCACAACCACCGCAGTCTCGACCTGCTGGGCTTAGGCAATCCTTCCACCTCAGCCTTCCAAGTAGCTGGAACTACATGTGTGTGCCACCATGCCAGGCTAATTTTTTGATTTATTGTAGAGACGCAGTCTCGCCAAGTTACCCAGGCTGGTCTTGAACCACTGGGCTCAGGCGATCCTCTCACCTCAGCCTCCCAAAGTACTGAGATTACAGGCTTGAGCCTCTGCAACCGGCCAAGATGGTCTTTGTGACATTAGCCCACAATCTCCTCATGTTTC
Source organism: Carlito syrichta (assembly GCF_000164805.1). NCBI lineage: Eukaryota > Metazoa > Chordata > Mammalia > Primates > Tarsiidae > Carlito > Carlito syrichta. Next base: position 513,742 of record NW_007247600.1, read on the forward strand.
CAGTTTTTAAATAAACCCACTTTCTTTTCACCAACCCTTGTCTCTCAAGCTTGGCTTTTGAGCAATGAGTAGCCAAGCTGGAGTTTGATTACATGTCAATATCATGCCACCAGGTTCTGGATTTTTATGTCAAATGCAAGGGCACTCCTCAGACAGCACAAAAGCATGTAAGGACTTCAAGATGATCTCCAGGATCTTTTGCATAAATCTGGGGAAAGTGAAGGAAGGATTCTAGTATGAACTGAGTGTTTTGTCGCTAGGGATAACTGTTTTATTATTATTTGTTTTTGAGTTGGAGTCTCACTCTTTTACCCAGACTGGAGTGCAGTGGCTGCTCCCGGCCACCGCAGCCTCGACCTGCTGGGCTCCCGAGATCCTTCCACCTCAGCCTTCCGAGTAGCCAGAATTACAGGTGCGTGCTACCATGCCCGGCTAGTTTTTTGATTTATTGTAGAGATGAGGTCTCGCCAAGTTGCCCAGGTGGGTCTCGAACCCGCAGGCTCAGGCAATTCACTCACCTCAGCCTCCCAAGGCACGGGATTACAGGCTGAGCCACCGAACCCGGCTGGGATAACTCTTTTCTAAAGTAGAGAAATGCTTCAGAAAGTTCGAGCACAGTCTAGGGGAGATGAAAAAATATTACCTGGGAGGATTAAAAAAAAAAAGTAGTAAAAAGAACCATTGATTTGGACCATATTTACCTATCAAATTGCCCATTCAGGGAATTCTAAGACCAGGAAGAACACCTAACTAACACTAATGGTACATTTATTAACAGCTTTGCTGCTAGAAGTAGAAATAAGAATAAAAGGTGATAAAAACATACAGTGTAGAGAAACGCAGGTAGAGAAGATGCCAGCTTTAATGTGGAAGTTCAAACAAATATTTTAACCTGCACCCAATGGAAAATAAGAAAAACTCATGCCTAGACACACGTTTATTGCAGCATTATTCATAATCGCAAAAACATGAAACCAACCGTGCTGCCCATCAAAAGAGGACTGGATTTTAAAAATGTGGTACATACACAAGACGGAATATTACACAGCCATAAAGAAGGACAAAATTATGAACTTTGCAGCAACTTGGATGGACTTAGGGGCTATAATACGGAGTGATCTATCACAGAAACAAGAAAATGAGTACCACATGTTCTCATTCATAAGCAGACCTTGTGTGGAACGGGTTAAACTCTGCAAAGAGGATCCGTTTTTATTTTATTATTTTATTTTATTTTTTCATTTCCAAAATGGCAGTCACACATGAGTGTTAAATCTGTACCAGGCGATGCTAAGAGAGAGCAAGCGTCTCAGCACCTACAATTACAGAATGTATTTTTTCAGGAGGATAAGAGATGCCTTCAGAGAAAATAAAAGTGTGAAGGATCTTGTAGAAATTCAAGCCCTGGTGAATAAAGCCAAAAGAGGCCTTGGAATAATCCGTCGACAGGTCAACATTGGCCAACTATATTCAGCTGACAAGCTGATCATTAAGAATCAAAAGGCCGGGCTTGGTGGCTCAGCCTGTAATCCCAGCGCTTTGGGAGGCTGAGGTGAGTGGATTGCCTGAGCCCATGGGTTCAAGACCCACCTGGGCAACTTGGCGAGACCTCATCTCTACAATAAATCAAAAATTAGCTGGGTATGGTAGCGCACGCCTGTAGTTCCAGCTACTTGGAAGGCTGAGGCGGAAGGACTGCCTGAGCCTAGCAGGTGAAGGCTGCGGTGGCTGGGAGCGGCCACTGCACTCCAATCTGGGCGACAGAATGAGATTCCAACTCAAAAAAAAACACACAAAAAAACAAAGAATCAAGAGATGCCCAGGACCTAGGGAGCTGGGGACTAGCCACCAGCGGCGACCAGGGACCACCTTCGGCACCCACTCTCTGCTTGGGATGGGGGCTCCTAACAGCAGCTTAAAATAGCCTCTTGCTCTGGCTGCCTTGTGGGAGGGTTAAACTGAGTCACATTTTCATTCTGCTGCAGCCTTAGTGAAAAAGGGCAGCCATGTCTCCTGGGTTCAAGAGTCAAAATGAAGAGCTAGTGCTCACTCCCAAATAATGCTGTGTGCTATTACGTCTCCTCTCCACCCTGCTCCTATCCTGTAGCTCATGACCACTGTATAGATTTCCAGACTTTGTTTCCTAATCCTTGACAATAAACAGAATTGTCTCCCTAAGCCTTTCACAACAGAAAGGAAAAAAAGAAAGAAAGAAATAAAGAGATTGGCAGTAGTGGGAAACTGTGGGGTGGGAGGGGCACACCTCATCATTGAGGGTACCTCATAATGATCATTGGTATACCTAACCCTGGATTGTACCCCACACTTTTAAATTAGAATATAATAATAATAATAAAGAAAAACTCATAAAATACATACCAATACTGTAGCCACATTATTTGGAAAAGCCTTTGCCAGGATAGAAGAAGATGCAGTTAGGGCAGCGGCAAAACTTACTGCATCCATTACTCTCACTAGAAAACACATAGCAATAAATATTGGTCCTTCTGGAACTTGGTCCAATATACTGAAAAGGAATGAGACAATTTCTCAAATGCCAAGCTAGTTTGTATTTGCTTCCTTTTTAACTGTATTCATTGAAAAGAGCAGTGCATCATCACCCACAATTATTAGAATCACTTTAGAATATGAATTTTTTTAAAGAGTTGCTTTGATACATTTTCAGTAGGAGGAAATTACTTTTTTTTTTGAGTTGGAGCCTCACTCTGTTGCCCAGACTGGAGTGCCGTGGCCGCTCCCGGCCACCGCAGCCTCCACCTGCTGGGCTCCTGCGATCCCTCCGCCTCAGTCTTCCAAGTAGCTGGAACTACAGGTGCACGCTACCACACCTGGCTAATTTTTTATTTATTGTAGAGATGAGATCTCGCCAAGTTGCCCAGGCAGGTCTCGAACCCACGGGCTCAGGCAATCCACTCACCTCAGGCTCCCAAAGCGCGGGATTACAGGCTGAGCTACTGAGCCCGGCTGGAAATTACTTTTTTTGGTGACAATTTAAGCTACAATGACAGCTTGGTTGCCCTTTTCTGCTATTATGATTGGTCCCCTAGATGATAATACTAAATAGGCTCTTTTGGACTACAAATCATTCTTATAAAACCTGTAAAGAAGAAAGGACTGGCCGGGCTCAGTCACGGGTTCGAGACCCCAGGTGGGTCTCGATTGCCTGAGCCCACGGGTTCGAGACCCGCCCGGGCAACTTGGTGAGA
>NW_007247600.1:517111-520155 GCF_000164805.1 Carlito syrichta
CCAACTCAAAAAAAAAAAAAACCCCAGCACTTTGGGAGGCCGAGGTGAGTGGATTGCCTGAGCCCGTGGGTTGGAGACATACCTGGGCAACTTGGCAAGACCTTGTCTCTACAATAAATTAAAAAAAAAAACTAGCCGGGCATGGTAGCGCACACCTGTAGTTCCAACTACTTGGAAGGCTGAGTGGAAGGGTCGCCGGAGCCCAGCAGGTTGAGGCTGTGGTGACCAGGAGTGGCCACTGCACTCCAGTCTGGGCGACAGAGTGAGACTCTAACTCAAAGAAAAAAAAAAAGAAGAAGAAACGACTTCTTAATTTTAAGTCTCTCCCATGGTAGGGCTCAAACTTTCAACAAAAAAAAACAGAATAAATGCAGAAAATAGAAGAGTTCTAGAAGGTTGGGCACAGTGGCTCAAGCCTGTGATCCCAGCACTATGGGAGGCCAAGGTGAGGGAACTGGCTGAGCTCAGAGGTTCGAGACCAGCCTGTGCAACTTGCTGAGACCTTGTCTCTACAATAAATCAAAAAATAAGCTGGGCATGGTAGTGCGCGCCTGTTGTTCCAGCTACTTGGAAGGCTGAGGCGAAGGATCGCCTGAGCCCAGCAGGTCGGGGCTGTGGTGGCTGTGAGCATGCCACTGCACTCTAGCCTGGGCGACAGAGTGAGACTCCGACTCGAAAAAACTCAAAACAAAATAGAAGATTCTTCTATCCCTCCAAATTGTTTAAAAACACACTCACTTCATTTAATGTAATGGCTTTCCTGAGTTTATTTCATCATAAACTTACCGTACTGTTGTCTTTCTTTTGTGTTCCCCAAGTACTTACATAAGCCCGGCCATGTTATTTGCTATTATGCTGCTGGCTTGAGGATTCTGAGCTTAAGAATTTTCATAGCTGTTCTGCCCCTGGCACTCATTTCCCCTTTTTCTGGAAATAGCAATGGGCGAAACCATTCTGTTCCATGCTCTGAAGTGAGCACAGGACCCTGGCCAGTCAGAACCTTCTTTCCTCTGGCTATAGTGGCCGTGGTGCAGGGATGGGTCATCAACAAAGCCCAGGCTGGAATGGCTGGTACTGCAACTCTGCCAGTAGCTATAAGGAAAGTGGCACTCGCTATAGAGCTGCCAGGGCCACTCTGCCACCAAAAGGGGAGGCTCAGAACAAATCACAAGATGACAAATCACAAGAAGAAAAAAGCAGGCTGGGCGCAGTGGCTCACACCTGTCATCCCAGCACTTTGGAAAGTGGAAGCAAGAGGATTGCCCGAGCCCAGGGATTCAAGCCTGAGCAACTTGGCAAGATCTCATCTCTACAATAAATAAAAAAATTAGCCGGGCATGGTGGCACATGCCTGTATTCCAGCTACTTGGAAGGCTGAGGCAGAAGGATCACCTGAGCCCAGCAGGTAGAGGCTGTGATAGCCGTAAACAAGCCACTGCACTCCAGCCTTCCAGCCTGAGCTACAGAGTGAGACCTCAACTCAAAAAAGGGAAGGAAGGACAGGGCACAGCAAAGCCAGGAAGGTGAGGAAGAATGTCTGACAACATTGTTTCAACATCCGTATCCTGATGTTTTTGAGATAATTCTTTAGGAAAGAAATTAACTTTTTGGCTCAAACCAAAAAGTTTCTAAGACTCTTAGAAAAGTGAGTTCAGTCACTGTCACTCACAGTCACAGGAGTCCTAACAAACACATCCAGTAGTCAGCGTGACCCCCTAGAGGACTATTTTCCTTAAGATCAACGCCCCTCCTCCCTGTTAGCTACTCATGCAACTCGCAACTCCTTCGATCAACAGTCACATGATAGGCAGGCACTCAAAAGACAGTAATGGAACCATTGATTTGAAGAGCTATTAACATTTTAAACTGAAGATAGATTATGACATCATTTCAAGCTCCCAAGCATTTCAGAAAATGACTTACCCAAAGAGAATTGTAACTCCTCCTGAGACAAACATTCCTGCTACAAACATAAATTTTGCTCCAATATGTACAAGCTATAAAAAATGTCAAAGAAGAGGAGTAAATTGATGACTTCTACAAGTCTATATTGACACAAACAAATCTTCTGTATTAGAAAATATAGGATTGGGAGAAGACACATACAGTTAATATAATTCATTAACGGAGTGCCAATGCATCTTTAATGAAGTGCCCAAACACGTTGGGCAGAAACATGGAAGGCGTTAAAAATCAATCAACCCTAAGGAGGGAACTGTGAACAGTTGCACAATTTATAAGACTTTAACAGTGGTTATTTCTGTAGCAATGCAAATTCTGAACTAGTACATTAGAATAACCCTCTATGGATAATTTTTTAAAATCAAAATGTTCATCTAAACTTTAATACTTACATAATTTCCAAATACCAACGATGTCAGCAAGTGAAACAAAGCATAACATCCAAAGATCATCCCAATGGTAGTATTGCTGGCTCCCTTCTTTTCAGCCTTTAAAGAAACAGAAATGGCAACAAAGTTTGAAAGAAAAATTAGCATCGTATGAGAAAATGGAAATATTAGATCAGAGCATCATCTTTTTGTGACCTTTATCTGTACAGCCATTTCAAAGATTATTATTTTGAAATAAATGGGGGGGAGGGAAACCAGTTTAAATAGTAAAACCTAGTCTCTGTCATAAAAATAATTCACTCATAATGTCTACAAAGAATTGCTAGCTTTAGCTGGCAAAAGTTTGGATTAGGGATTATAAACAAACACCACAAACCTTGGATGAGGAAATTTGGGCTCTATTTCACAGTCACAGGAATAAGGAAACAGCTGATTTAGATATACTTCCTTTCTGGTGTCCCATTTAGTTATAGAAAACAAACAAGAAAAATGTGCCAGTCAAAAAACCCCAAAATAGGAAGTTCCATGAGTTTGCACATAGGCCATACCAGGCTCGTTCAGTCTGGCTCTCTGTTTCTGGCATTAATACCAATTACCTGGCAGTTTAGTGAAGACAACTTTCCTTCCCGACATCAACACAGGTGAAAGATGCTCTCCTGACATTCTTTTTTTTTTTTTTTTTTTTGGTTGGGG
>NW_007247600.1:520175-526401 GCF_000164805.1 Carlito syrichta
ACCTGCTGGGCTCTGGCGATTCTTCCGCCTCAGCCTTCCAAGTAGCCGGAACTACAGGCGTGCGCTACCACACCCGGCTGATTTTTGGATTTATTGTAGAGATGAGGTCTCACTACCCAGGCGGATCTCGAACCCGCGGGCTCAGTCAATCCACTCATCTCAGCCTCCCAAAGGCATGGGATTACAGGCTGAGCCACTGAGCCTGGCATCTCCTGACATTCTATATTCTCCTGAAACACCTAGGACAGTTTGTCATCCATCAATCATAACTATTAATGGTTATAGCCTGTCCTACCAGTGAACTCCTCAATTTGCTACAGACTATATAGTGTCGATCCTGAATCTACTTCATTTGAATTTCAAGTGCTACTACTGTGATATACAATTAAACTCACATTCAAAAGTAGAATGCTTAAAAACCTTTTTCAAACCCCAGAAATATGGCAAATCCTCATTCACATCAGACTCTCGCTACAGCAATTTAAGGAATTAAAATGAGTTAATTTCTCTATATGACAGGATTAATAACTTAGCTTACTATGAAGTGCAAACCCTGAACTACACAACTCTGTACTGAGCACCTTCCAGATGTCAGGCATTGAACCAGCCTTGAGTATTCATGGTCAGAGGAGCACAATTTAGATCCATCCTTTCGCCAGTGCTTCAGAATCTTCACAAATAACTTCATTCAGTTCAAAAATGCGTGCGTGTGCGTACACACACACACACACACACACACACACACACACACACACACACGCCCTTACAACCTCCAAAATCCATTATCTACAACAGCCATAACCTCATTTCTTTACCTTTTCTAATTACAATTTTGAGATAGGCATTTTCTCCATCCCTTCCCACATAACGATACCATCAAAATTCACTCTTTGCCTTTTCTAAGAACGTTCTCTCCATGTCAGACTAGTGCCTTTTAAAATAAACCTTACAATTCTCACAGCATCAAACCACAGGAAACCAAATAGGTGAACTCTATTTTTCAAAGCTAAATTTTAGGAAGGGCCTCTCCTTACTCTAGGAAGGTCCCCAGAAATGTGTCCCATAAACAGCTGGTTGTGGGTGTGGGCAGAAATTGCACATGCAGGATTTAAGCCCATAACTGCTATGGGCTTCATAACTAGCGGTTCGCCTTTCATGTTCTAATAACCACGTGACATAATGGTGTGGAGACAAGAGAGATCTCATTATTAAGACGATCTTTAATGGCGTCATAACAAAATGTTATGCTGTTATCTAGACCGTAACATGAAGTCTACATTTCTACTGGATCCTCAAAGGAAAAGTATGACCAAAGAAGTCAATTAAGACGTAGGCAGAACATTCACCGGCCACACGACATAATCCACGTTCTTTGCTTAATAGGTCTGATAAGCATTTCTTTTTTTTTTCTTTGAGTTGGAGTCTCACTCCGTCACCCAGACTGGAGTGCAGTGGCACACTCCCGGCCACCGCAGCCTCAATCTGCTGGGCTCTGGCGATCCTTCCGCCTCAACCATCCAAGTAGCTGGAACTACAGGTGCACGCCACCATGCCTGGCTAATTTTTGATTTATTGTAGAGATGAGGTCTTGCCAAGTTGTCCAGGCGGGTCTCGAACTTGTGGACTCAGGCAATCCACACACCTCAGCCTCCCAAAGCACTGGGATTACAGGCTGAGCCACCAAGCCCAGCTGATTAGCATTTCATTCTAGAGTCTAGCAGAAAACATATAATGGTTATAGCAAATCACATGTATTGGCCTCTCAGTATGAGCCAGAATCTCTGCTAAGTGCTATTGTACACTGTATCTAACAACAATTAAGTACGGGATGTAATTTTAATAGGCCCCATTTATGGTTAAGGCCAGGAACTTGCAAGAGTTACATGGTCACCAAGCCGCCACAGTTCCCATCGGGTGCATGCTCCCATATTCTCTGCGGAAATGGAATGGTGGTACAGGATGTGACAGAACCACATGCCATGGCAGCCAATGATCCACTCTGGAATGTGGATCTTGCTTCAGTTCCAAGAACAGTTCTTAAAAGCAATTTCTGGTTCACAGCAGTCATCTGACAAAGGAGGGGAACGGCAAAAAAATGATCAACAAGGCTCTGGCTACTATGAGGGTTGACAGAACATGCAGGAGGAAAGACAAAACTTCACCCATGCATTTGTCAGCCAGAAGATTTTTTTTTTTGAAAGCAGGATTTATTGAGAGGACAGACAAGTTCGCACAGTGGGAGGGGACCCGAGGGAGTTGCCCTGCCAGAAGATTTTAATAAGAAACAAAAAGGTAGAGTTCACTCTTCATATCAACAGTCTTTAAAGTTAGAATGTTCTCTCCCCTGCCTTTTTCTTCTTCCCTTTAGTTTTCCTTCTATGAGACCAAAGTAGCAAATGTAAGAAGCCACCACGTTTGCTCATTTCTGCTTGCTGCATAATTTCACAAGCCCCTGACTCTGAGTCAATGCAAGCTCTCCAGAGGGAATGCTTTGAACACAAAACAGAACACTTGACCCCCATGTCTCTTGCCCAAGTCACTACTTTTCCTTAAAAGATACATGACCCAGCCAGGCTTGGTGGCTCAGCCTATAATCCCAGCACTTTGGGAGGCTGAGGCGAGAGGACTGCGGCAAGAGGACTGCCTGAGCCCACGGGTTTGAGACCCACCTGGGCAACTTGGCAAGATCTCGTCTCTGCAATAAATCAAAAATTAGCTGGGCATGGTATGCACACCTGTAGTTCCGGCTACTTGGAAGGCTGAGGCAGAAGGATCGCTAGAGCCCAGCAGGTCGAGGCTGCAGTGGCTGGGAGTGGCCATTGCACTCCAGTCTGGGCGACAGAGTGAGACTCCAACTCAAAAATAAATAAATAAATGACCCTAGCCTTGCCTTTTCCCACATGTAAGATAATGTCTGATGGGGTTAGGAGTTATGCCTCTGTAATCTGTAACCAAACGTATGTTAGTAATCCATAACCACATGTGTTCTTATACCACATCAAACTTGGATATGATTTTGGACATACTGAATCTTCACCACATATTAAACTGTGACCTGAAATCCTGTGTTGGCCCAGTCTCACACAACAGCTCCTGGACTGGAAACCTTGGTCTAGAGTTCTCAGTAAGACTTCTAAATATAACTAACTTTAATTCTCCAAAAAGTTGAGTTTTTTCTTCAGTCAACACCATTTATAAGGAAAAATCTCAATCAAAAGCTTAAAAAGCACACACCCACAGTCGTGTTTTCCTTTGTCCCTATTCAACGAGAGGAAACTAATGTTACCTGAGTCGGATAATACCCTTCGAACCAGTTGATCAACTTTTTCTTTTTCTTTTTTTTTTTTTTGAGTTGGAGTCTCACTCTGTCGCCCAGACTGGAGTGCAGTGGCCGCTCCCGGCCACCGCAGCCTCGACCTGCTGGGCTCCAGCGATCCTTCTGCCTCAGCCTTCCAAGTAGCTGGAACTACAGGTGCGCGCTACCACGTCTGGCTAATTTTTTTGATTTATTGTAGAGATGAGGTCTTGCCAAGTTGCCCAGGTGGGTCATGAACCCGTGGGCTCAGGCAATTCACTCACCTCGGCCTCCCAAAGACGCGGGATTACAGGCTGAGCCACCGAGCCCGGCCGATCTACTTTTTCAATTCTTCTCCTCCTCAACACCACAGACTCCCATCTTATTTAATCTTTTGTTTTTTGAGTCAGAGTCTCAATCTGTCACCCAGACTGGAGTGTAGTGGCATGCTCACGTCCACCACAGCCTCAACTTGCTAGGCTCAGACGATCCTTTCGCCTCAGCCTTCCACAGGCATGCGCCACTATGCCCAGCTAATTTTTTTATTTATTGTAAAGACAAGGTCTTGCCATGTTGCTCAGACCGGTCTCAAACCCCTGAGTCAGGCAATCCTCTCACCTCCACCTCCCAAAGCGCTGGGACTATAGGCGTGAGCCACCGTGCCCAGCCTAATTTTTTTTTTTAACTAAACCCAAATCTGGCCAGCCTACTTCATCTTGGTCAAACAGCTCTGATGACCTCCCACTGTCTGAGTCCTTGACACGCACTCAAAGTCACTGTGCTCTAGCTGAAGCCTGTCTTCTCTGATCCTCTGTCTCTCATTAGACCTCACTTCACCCTTGGCTCAAGCCACACCAAGCAGTCGACTGTTTCTCAAGAGCTCGCATTCACTTTGCTATTCATGTGACTATGCGCAGATGGCCACTGCCTCTGTTGTTCACCTTAGGAACCGTCATCTCTCAAGACCCACCTTGGATTTACCCTGTGAAGTCCCTTTCAGCGTCACTCCTGCTTCTCCTGCCCCTGTTCCACCCGTGAGGATCCACTTATGACAGAATTCACCGTTCCTCTTTCTAGAGTCTCAAGACATTCTGGGCATCCGCTTCTAAGTGGAAATCCAAATAGCCTGAAACCTTTCTTTAAAATGTTTTCATTCCCAACGGATAGTCAAAAGAGAGACATTTCCCTGATTTTTTTTTTTTCTGCCCTAACGCACTCTAGAGTAGGAACTCTTTAAGTCCTAGTTAATGGAACTAAATTGGGGAAAGTCCCAACTTTTGATACTGTGTCATCATTTGCAACACGATGAGATTTTCACTGTTCCTCCTACTTTATGGGGTGGTTGCGGGGGCCAAAGGATAAATGCATGGAAATGTGCATTGAAAACTGGAGAGCTCTGTATGAGTAAAGAGCGGCATTGTTCCTTGAGCAGAGAAGCCACTTATCTTCCTTTGTAATATACAGAATGAAGGACTACGTGTTATCAAAGCCCTGAGAGGCTGCTAGTGCACTGTGAGCCGAGGATTTGGCAAAGGGCACAAAAGCACACGGACACACTGTCTACACTCACCCAGGCCAGATCCCTTCATTTCATACTATAGCCCATTGATGTCCAGAATCCAGCTGGACTCTCTAGACGTTATTCTCTTTAAGCCTGTGCCATTAGTCGTAGACCCTAACACAATATAAAAGGCTATGATTTAGGGGGAACAAGACAATATTAATAATCAGCATTCCTCCTTTGGGCAGAGATTGCTGCTAGAAGCCATAAGAAATTCAAATCAGAAAAGGAGATTTAGTGGATCACCACTTCCTAATTCCAAAACGTTAATAAACAGAAAACTTCAGGAGACAGTTACTTTCCTAACATAGACATTCTGCAGTAGCATTTAAATCTCAGTTATTCGGTGCACTCTCTTCTATCAGCTTGAGAAACCAAACAAAGACAAATCAGGCTAAATGGTAACCAAAGCAATCCTCAGAAGACAGAGTATATTTAGGGGGATTATCTCCAAAAGGATGTTCTTTCTGACTGAATTTTTTCCCCCGGTATCAAGCATTATTCTATTGACTGGGCTGGATGTATATTCATATTTAATCTATACTATATGCAGATTTATACAGTTTACACACAGTAAAATGAAATAATTCAGAAGGCTTTTGGAGAAATTAGAGCTCGTAGACATATAAAAATGTCTTACCTCCTTGGGGAAAAAGGGTCCAAGGATGGAATAGCACATCATGGAACCTAAGTTCATGGAAGCAGCCGATATCAGTACAAAAATCTGTTCTCGAGAAAGCCGCCTGGGCGTCTCTCTTGCACTTCCCGCTGGATCATTACCTTGGAGGCAATCACACTGCAATTAGGCAGGTTATTGGGATTACTGATCGAAGTACACAAGTGTCATTTCTGTGCACAGATAATGCATTCTGAAGATCACATTCGCTGAGCCTAGGGCTATTCTGAATATAGCATATTTAATCAAACGGAATATGACCCTTGTACCTCACTGCGATACTGAAAACATATTGCTTTCACTCACAGACTATGCCCTATTAGAATATCAATGCAGAAATTATCAAGCCATATCTGATCTGTTCTGTCTTCACCTTAAGGCCTGTTACTCTACTCTTTAATAACTCCCTTTAAAAAGGATGAGGAGGCAGCCGGGTCTCCACTGGGTACTGCTCTCTGAAGTAGAATGCCTTTTATTTTCTCAAGCCACTGGCTTCATTTCCTAAACAGACTCATGGTTTGAAGCATGTAATGTTAGTGGTTTATTAAGAATTCTAAGGTGGTATTGAGTAGGAGAAAACAAGACAAATCATTCCATTAGTGAATTAATACTTACAGTGGTATGCTTCTGGAAAGACAAGTCTCACAAATCCATAAATCAACACTTTTTTTTTTTTTTTTTTTTTTTCAAAAAT
>NW_007247600.1:526828-527331 GCF_000164805.1 Carlito syrichta
CGCCTGGGCAACTTGGCGAGACCTCATCTCTACAATAAATCAAAAATTAGCCGGGCGTGGTAGCGCACGCCTGTCGTTCCAGCTACTTGGAAGGCGGAGGCGGGGATCGCCGGAGTCCAGCAGGTCGAGGCTGCGGTGGCCGGGAGCGGCCACTGCCCTCCAGTTCTGGGCGACAGAGTGAGACTCCAACTCAAAACAAACAAACAAAAGAACCTCTGTAAACTTTTTGGAGTGAATAAGAAAGGGAAATGAGAGTTAAAAAGAGACAGGAACAACAGAGGTTCCGGGAAAGGTGATGTTTCACGTTTGCCTAGAGGCATACTGACTGAAATGCCTTCTGAAACACACAAGACTGACTGCAAAGCCGTAAGAAAGTCACTAAAGACCCTACCCCATCCGGGCCCGGGCCCGGCCGAGCCCCACTGCCAGGCCCCAGCCTCCGGGATCGCCTGGAAACACCCGGCGAAAGCCCCTTCCGTCGCCGCCCAACAGCCAGGCCCGAA
>NW_007247600.1:527488-538142 GCF_000164805.1 Carlito syrichta
CACCACCCCAGCGGCTTTAACGCGTGCTGTCCTTTTTCATTTTCTATGAGGGAAAAAAGAGAGTCGATATTCCATGTAGTTGGACCCCTGTCCTAAAATGAGTATCATTTATTCCTACTAAAAGTAAAAAAGAAAACTTATGTAGACACAGAAAAGGTGAAAAGGTTGGAAGCACCTCCACTAAAAGACATAAAAGTGAACTAGCAAATTAGGCTCATACCAGATTTTTTTTTTTTTTTTGGAGTAGGAATCTCACTCTGTTGCCCAGGCTGGAGGGCAGTGGCACGCTCATGGCCACCGCCGCCTCGACCTGCTGGGCTCCGGCGATCCTTCCGCCCCAGCCTTCCAGGGAACTGGAACTACAGGCACGCGCCACCACGCCCGGCTCGTTTTTGATTTATTGCGGAGATGAGGGCTCGCCAAGTTACCCAGGCTGGTCTCGAACCCGCCAGCTCAGGCAATCCTCTCACCTTGGCCTCCCAAAATGCTGGGATTATAGGCGTGAGCCGTTGTGCCCGGTCTCATAGCAGATTTTTTAAAGAGTGAGTTATTTTTTTCATTGCATGCAAACGAGGTGGTGTTTGTCATCACTGAAACTAGTAAACTGGAAATGAATTAACTGACGTGAAGCACCTGGAATCGGAAAAATATTTGCAAGAATTGTAAAGAATGTTGAGGAAACAATGTGAGTGACTAGCAGGACGGGCTCTGGAGGCAGGTGCCTGGGTTTCCAACCAGGGTACATCATTGACTCTGTGTGACTTTGCATGAGGAAGTCAGTTTCTCTGTACAACAGGGATGATAATGCTTACCCAGTAGGGCGCTGGGGGCATCGGTGATAAGGTGTTAGTACCTGTCACATGAGCATGCTGGCTGCTCCCTTACTCTCCTCACACTCACAGTTTTCTGGCACACAAAAAAGTTTCACTTCTCTTAACTGTATTTACTATTTGGGAACGGTTTAAGCTGGGGAATTTTTTATTTGAAGCCAAAGAAAAACAAAAGTCAGTTATCAGCTTGTGCCAGATACTGTGAATTTAAAGATGAATGGGGCTCATCCAGCCTGTGCCCTGAAGTAGCACACCGCCTTTTAGCAGATACTACCGATATATTAATAATTTACTAGAATGTAGTGTGTTCCATGGAAACATATTGGAAGAACTATTTATATTGGCTAAATGGGCCAAGGAAGCCTTCCTGAGGAAGTGATACTCCCTTGGTTGGGCAGGTTAGTAGGGAGAACCTTTAGAACCATTCTAAGAAGTTTCCGCTCTAGGCAAAGACTCCTTAGAGTGGCCTGAAGGAACCTTCATCATCTAACCCCTGCCAGCTTCTCCAATCTCACTTAACCCTATGTACTCTCTCCAATCTAAAATCAAACTGTGGGGAATTATCTTGAATTGTTTCTTTGATGGTTACATTTCCATTTTGTTTCCTTTCTGGACTGCAGACTGCAGATGTTCGGTCACCCAAACCGAACTCTTACTTATGGCTCTTTTCCTTCTACTTTTCTTCTCTTTCTCCTTTTCTCCATCTTATGGGAAGTTTTCTCAACTTTATCTTGCATTCTTTAAACTGAAATGTTCATTTCTGTTGCCATCTATTTTCTTCTATCTCCATTCCTATTCCTCTCCCCCATTAGCAACATTTTTGCATGCTTAATGCAAATCTTTCTGTTTGTATATGTTTTCAAAAAAGTGTATTATTTCCTGTCCTCCTATTTTTAATTTACATAAAACGATTTGTCTTTCTATTCTCTCCATTTCTAATCTCTACCTCCCATCCTCTCTTCGGATTCAGTGTTACAGTCAAATATATTATCCTGTTCGTTTTTCTGGGACTGCTGTAACAAATCACTACCAACTCTGTAGCTTAAAAAAACAAGGTCCCATAAGCCAGAGTTTCAACGTTAGTTTCACTGAGCCAAAATCAAGGTGTCACAGTATCGTGCTCCCTCTGGAGGCTCTGGGGAGAGTCTGTTCCTTGCCTCTTGCAGCTTCTGGTGGCTATTGACATTCTTTGTGCCAACATCACTCTAATCTCTGCCTTTGTGACCACTTTGCATCCTCTCTTCCTAGTGTGTATCCTTTGCCACTTTCTTATAAGGATACTTTGATTGCATTTAGGGTCCACCTGGATAATCCAAGATGCTCTCCTTATCTCCAGATCTTCAATTTAATCACATCTGCACAGATACTTTCATCAAATAAGACATCATTTACAGATCCCAGGGATTCATATGAGGACTTATCTCTGGAAGCCATTATCAGACTACCACAATTATCCATTCATAGTTTTATATGCTTATTTAGACATTGTGTATACACATATGGAACAATTTTTTTCTTTACAAACAAGAAAAATAAACTGTTCAAATACCACCTCCTCAGAAAAATTCATTCTTTTCTTTTTTTGAGGAGTCTCACTCTGTCAGCCAGGCTGGAAGGCAGTGGCACTATCAAGGCTACCGCAGCCTCAACCGCCTGGGCTCAGGTGATCCTTCCACCTCAGCCTCCCAGGTAGCTGGGATTATAGATTCTTGCCACCGTGCTCAGCTTTTTTTTTTTTTTTTTTTTTTAATTGTGGAGACAATGTCGTGCCATGTTGCCCAGGCTGGTCTCGAACTTCTGGACTCAGGCAATTCTCTCACCTCAGCCTTCCAAAGTACTGGGCTCACAGGGTGTGAGCCACCACAATCAGTCAGAGAAATTCATTCTTACCCCTTGTTCAAAGTACAGCCCTGGTCACACTTTGTCGTTTCATTCTTCCTAATTTTTCTTCCCAGTACTGTATCAGCAAGGGTTCTCTACTGCTAATAAAATAAACAACTGGCTGGGTGCGGTGGCTCAAGCCTATAATCCCAGCATTTTGGGAGGCCGAGGCGAGAGGACTGCCTGAGCCCAGTGGTTTCAGACCAGCCTGGGCAACTTGGCGAGACCTCGTCTCTATAATAAATAAAAAAATCAGCCAGGCATGGTGTCACATGCCTGTGGTTCCAGCTACTTGGAAGGCTGAGGTGGAAGGATTGCCTGAGCTCAGCAGGTCGAGGATGCAGTGGCCACGAGTGTGCCACTGCACTCCAGCCTGGGCGACCGAGTGAGACTCCAAAAAAAAAGAAAAAAAGTCAATGAAATTATCTGAGCATGGATGTTTATATCCAGGAAGTTTGTGGATAACAAATTGCTTATTTACTGGGTTTATTGATATTTATATTTCCTTTGTCTGATTTGGTAAGTTGCAAATTTTTAAAGAAATTTTTCATTTTATCTGAGTTGTCAAATTTACTGGCATGAAAGTTACTATATTATTAAAACTGTAATATCTGTAGAACCTATTATAAGGGACATTATCCCTTACATTTTTTGTTCATGCTCTCTTCCCTGTTTGCTAATTAGTATATGCAATGTACTGAATGTTCCTTCTCTCATAAATGTATATATTGAAACCCTAATCAATCCCACCATGATGATATTTGGAGGTGGGGTTTGGGAGAGGTAATTATGAGGTCTGACAATTAAGTTTGCGAACTTGCCACCATGCGCTTACGTTGGCTGCACTGTACAACTTGGCAAGGTTTCGTAACTTTGGTATATCAGTGTCTCACAGCTGTGTTCGTGTTGATGTGTGAAGGTGTCTTGCTGAGTGGCGTTCATTAATGTTGTTGCATGTTTTTGTGTGCCATTGTGAGAATGTCAGACCTTGTATTAGAGCAACGAACAAGCATTAAATTTCTCGTTAAATTCGTCAAAAATGGAAGTGAAATTGGGGATGTGTTAGTTCAAGTTTATGGGGATACTGCCATGAAGAAAATGGCAGTGTACAAATAGATCCAAATTTTTTTCTAAGGGAAGAGAAAGCGTCACTGATGAGGAGAGGTCAGGATGGCCAGCAATGAGCCAAACTGACGAAAGCATTGCAAAAATTCATTGAATTGTGTGTCAGAATCATTGGCTTACTGTGAGCAGTACAGCAGGACAAATAAACATGATAGAGAAACAGGAGAAAATCTTAACTGAAAATTTTTGCATGAGAAAGGTGTGTGCAAAAATGATTTTAGCCGGGCTCGGTGGCTCAGCCTGTAATCCCGCGCCTTTGGGAGGCTGAGGTGAGTGGATTGCCTGAGCCCACGGGTTCGAGACCCACCTGGGCAGGGAGACATCATCTCTACAATAAATCAAAAACTAGCCGGGCATGGTAGAGTGTGCCTATAGTTCCAGCTACTTGGAAGGCTGAGGTGGAAGGATCGCCAGAGCCCAGCAGGTCGAGGCTGCGGTGGCCGGGAGCGGCCACTGCACTCCAGTCTGGGGGGCAGAGTGAGACTCCAACTCAAAAAAAACCCAAAAAACAACAACAAAAAAACGGTTTTAAAGGAGCTTTTGCATCATGACAATGCACCAGCTCACACAGCACTGTCTATGAGGGACAGATAACTGTATTGGAACACCCTCCCTACTCACTTGATCTGGTCCCCAATGACTTCTTTCTTTACCCAAAGATAAAGGAAATATTGAAAGGAAGACATTTTTATGACATTCAGGACACCAAGGGTAATACGACGACAGCTCTGCTGGCCATTCCAGAAAAAGAGTTCCAAAATCGCTTTGACAGATGGACTAGGCTCCGGCATCGGTGCGTAACTTCCCTAGGGAAGTACTTCAAAGGTGACCATAGTGATATTTAGCAATGAGGTATGTAGCACTTTTTCTAGGATGAGTTCACGAACTTGTCAGACCTCGTGGGTCATGAGGATAGAGCCCTCATGCATGGGGTTAGTGCCCTTACAATAAGAGGTCAGAGAGCTAGCTAGCTCTCTTTCTACCATATGATGATACAATCAGAAGAGGGCTCTCACCGGAACTCCACCATGCTGGCACCTTGATTTCAGACTTACAGTCTCCATAACTGTGAGAAATAAATGTATGTTGCTTGTAAGGTATTCAATCTATGGTATTTTGTTATCACAGCCTGACTCAAGGCCCTATAGCTAGGGATGATCTTCTCAAAGAACACGCCTTTGCCTTTGTTTCTTAATCATTTGCCTGAAAGAATTTGAGACTATAATTTTCTCCATTATTTTATATATCATTCATTTCTGCTTTTATCTTTTTTTCTTCCTTCTACTTTCTTTTGTTTCACTTTGCTCTTATTTTTCAAGCTTCTTATGGTAGATGCTTAGATCATTAATTTGAGCTCTTTCTTCTGTTTTAGTTACATCTCACAAAATACCCTTCAGTTTGAAAAAAATTCTAATTTTCCATGGGTTTTCTTCAGTTTTCAATTTTAAAAAATTCATAGATTAATAAGAAATGTGTTTCTTTCTTTTCTTTTTTCTTTGAGTCTGAGTCTCACTCTGTTGCCCATGCTGGAGTGCGGTTGCATGCTCATGGCCACCGCAGCCTCAACCTGCTGGGCTCAGGCAATTCTTCCACCTCAGCCTTCCAAGTAGCTGGAACTACAGGCACACACTACCACACCCGGCTATTTTTTATTTATTGTAGAGACAAGGTCCTGCCATGTTGTTCAGGCTGGTCTCGAACCCGTGGGCTCAGGCAGTCCTCCAGCCTCAGCCTCCCAAAGTGCTGGAATTACAGGCATGAGCCACCATGCCCAGCCAAGTGTTTTTCTAATTTCCAGCTACTTGGAGTTTTTTCTAGATATCTTTTTATTAATTTTCTATTATAGTGAAATAACTACTCCGGAAGATTTCAATCTTTCAACATTTATTGGAACTTGTCTTATGGCCCAGTATACATCTGTCTTTGTAAACAGTACCGTGTGTATATGAAAATAATAATATTCCATAGTTGTTGGATATAATGTTCTATAAAAGTCAATTCGGTCAGGCTGGGCATGATGACTCACGCCTGTAATCCCTGTACTTTGGGAGGCTGAGGTGAGAGGATTGCCTGAGCCCGCAGGTTTGAGACCAGCCTGGGCAACTTGAGACCTCATCTCTACAGTAAGTCAAAAATTAGCTGAGCGTGGTGGCACGCCTTTAGTTACAGCTACCTGGAAGGCTGAGGTAGAAGGCTCGCTTGAGCCCAGCAGGTCGAGGCTGTGGTGGCCATGAGTGTGACACTGCCCTCCAGCCTAGGCAACAGAGTGAGACTCCAACTCAAAAAAATAAAAAGTCAATTAGGTCAAAGTGATAGTTTTTTCATATCTTCTATAGCCTTACTTATTTGATCTAATTGTCCAATCAATTGCTGAAAGACTACTCAAATCTCCAACTTTGTTATCATTTAATTCTGCCAATTGGTACAGTTCTGGTATTGTATAAATTATGCATAATATATATGCATATATATTATATATAAATGTATATGTAAAAATAAGAGTGCTTCAGTTTTTGATATCTATACATATAAACACGTATAAATGATTGTTAGGTCTTTCCAATGAATTTACTCATTTACCATTGTTAAATTTCTCTAACACTAATAATACTCTTGAGGTATACTTTTCTGATATTAACACAGTCACTCCAGACTTTTTATGTTTATTATTTGCATGGTATATCTTTTCCCATCCTTTTACTCTTAACTTATCTGTGTCTTTATATGTAAAATATATCTCTGTGGACAGAATATAGGTGATTTTTAAAAATTGATTCTGATAATCCCTGCCTTTTAATTAGAGCAGATACTTATATTTTAGATACGTACTGACATTTTTGGGTTTGAGTCTACCATTTAATTTTTTATTTTATATCTTTCCATGTATTTTCTATTTGTTTATATTTTTCTTACCTTTTAAAAAATTTAATTAAAAAATGGAATTCCATTGTAATTTATCTGTTATTGTGTTAGTTCTATCTCTTTCAGTTATTTTTAGTGGTGGCTTAGGGATTACAGTACATGTTCCTAACTGTTCTGGTCTACTTAAAGTTAATATTGTAGCACTTCATGTCAAGTGTAAAACTGTTGCAGATGGTTAAAACTGTCGCCCAACTTGGCCAACAGAGTGAGACTCCTACTCAAAAAAAAAAAAAAAAAAAAATGGAAGAAAGTACAGTTAAGTCCCCTACATAAGAACGAGTTCCAGTCTGAGTGTGCATTTGTAAGTCCAACAAAATTAGCCTAGGTACCTGACTACACAAAAAATAAACATTTTAAATCTTATAGTACAGTATCTTAAAAAATACAGTAGTACAGTATAATACAGTACAACAGCTGGCAAATGGGGCTGGCATCTAGTGAACAGGCAAGAAGAGTTACTGACTGAAGGAAGGAGAGGAGGTGGCAGATGGTAGAGATGAAGGATTGTCAGCAGTAGGAGATGGAGGGCCAGACGGAGGTAACTGGACATGTGAACACATGTTCACATCTTTGAAAGTTCACAACTTGAATATTCATATGTAGAGGACTTACTGTAATTGTCCTTCAGCCTTTTCAAGATTAGGTGGTTCTACTGTCCTTTAGCTCCTATAATTTCTTGAGAGAAATCAGTAGAATTTTGTGTTATTTATCTCCTGTATTAATGTATCTTCCCCCCCCCCGGATTAGTTTGGAATTTTCTGAGTTTCAGTAGTTTATTTATGATGTGCCTAGGTATGTGTATGTGTGTGTGTTTATTCTTCTTCAGGTTCAGCGAGCTTCTTAAATCTGTAAATTTATGTGTGTCACCAAATTTGAGAAGCTTTTGGGCATTATTTCTTCAAAAAGAATTTTTTTTTAATTTTTAGATTTTATTTTAGATTCAAGGAGTACGTGTGCAGGTTTGTTACATAGGTAGATTACGCGATGGTGAGGTTTGGGCTTCTATTGAGTCCCTCACCCAGGTAGTAAGCATGGTACCTAAAAGGCGGTTTTTCAACTCTTACCGCCCCGCTCCCTTCCTTTAGGAGTCCCCAGTGTCGGTTGCTCCCATTCTTAAGCCCATGTGTACACCAAATTAATTTTTTAAATTTTTTTATTTTTTGAGTTCTCTGTTACCCAGGCTGGAGTGCAGTCACATGCTCACAGCGACTGCAGCCTCGACCTACTGGGCTCAGGTGATCCTTCTGCCTCAGCCTTCCAAGAAGCTGGAACACAGGCATGTGCCACCACATCCCAGCTAATTTTCTGAGCTATTGTGGAGACAAGGTCTCATCAAGTTGTCCAGGCTGTTCTCGAACCCCTAGGCTCAAGCAGTCTTCTCCAAAAACATTTTCTACCTTTTTTTTGTCACCTTCCAGCACTTTAGTTGCATATATGTTAGACCTATGAATTCTGATGGAATATATGTTAGATCTTTTGATTGTGTCCCATAGATCATTGCAGCTCTATACATTTTTTCAATTTTAATTTCAAATTGATTTAAAGTCTACCAATGCTTTCATCACCTCCAATCTGCTGCTGAGCACTTCCAGTGATTTTTGTCTCATTTTTAGCTTTTTAGTTCTTAAATGTCTATTTGATCTTCCTTGATAACTTGTATTTTTCCTGTTTATTCATTATAAGCTTTTTTTTTTACATTCTTGATAATTTTTTCAATAGCTGCTTTAAAATTCTTGTTTGCTAATTCTAACATTTGATCACCTTAGGATCCTTTTCTTTTGAGTATGATTCTTTGTTTTTAGTTTCTTAGTATATGTATAATTTTGTGTCATATGAAAGACGTTGTTAATGATACATTGCAGAGATTCTGGGTTCTGTTATATTCTTCCAAAAAATATTAATTAAAAAAAATTTAACAGAGAGTTAACCTGACTTGACTCAAAACTTTATAATTTGCTCCCCCTGTGATGGGTAAAGAAGCAGCTGAAATCTCTGTGCATTTTGTTTAGCTTTAGCTATGTTGCTTGAAGTCTATCTCATGTATGTATAATTAAGGGGTCAGCCAGAGATTTAGGCAGAGTTTATACACAGAATTTTGGTCTTCCCCTTTTTGACTCTCTCCTGGAATTTTCCCCTTTCCTTTAATTTTCAGTGCTGTGGTTGCTCTAAACTCTGTTCTCTTTTTTTGTTTTGTTTTGTTTTGTTTGTTTGTTTTTTTGAGTTGGAGTCTCACTCTGTCGCCCAGACTGGAGTGCAGTGGCCGTTCCCGGCCACCGCAGCCTCGACCTGCTGGGCTCCAGCAATCCTTCCGCCTCAGCCTTCCAAGTAGCCGGATCTACAGGCGTGCGCTACCATGACCGGCTAATTTTTGATTTATGGTAGAGATGAGGTCTTGCCAAGTTGCCCAGACAGGTCTCCAACCCGCGGGCTCAGGCAATTCACTCACCTCGGCCTCCCAAAGCACTGGGATTACAGGCTGAGCTACCAAGCGCGACTGTTCTGTTTTTTAAGGCAGTAAAATTGAGGAACTCAATTGAACTAACTAGGGGTGCCTTCATTCTAAAAAGTCATAAAAATGGGAAATCAATCAGTGCCAGTTTTTCTTCTCAGTGTTGGTCCCCACCCCCACCTTCTAGTTCTGTTTACTTTGGTAGTCTCCAGTGTCTTCAGGTGGTTGTTTTTAAAAATATGTTGAAGGCTGGGTGTGGTAGTTCACAGACGTAATCCCAGCACTTTGGGAGGCCAAGGAGAGAGGACTGCTTGAGCTCAGGGGTTCAAGACCAAACTAGGCAACATAGTGAGATCTCGTCCCTACAAAAAATAGAAAAAAATTAGCTGGGCATGGTAGCCAGGAGTTCGAAGCTGTGGTGAGCCAGGATTATACCACTGCACTCCAGTCTGGATGACAGAGTGAGACTCCAATTAGAAAAAAAAACAAACATTTTTTTCAGAGTTATATTTGTTATCTACAAGATCAGTCTTATAGAACTTCCCAGTAATTAATATTTGTTGTTTTTATTACATTCATAATCTGTGATAATGAAAAATTCTCAGGTAGATAACTGAAAGACAGTTTGAAAAACACTGCCTTAAGAGACTTTTGATGAGTTCCAATAACCAAAATCTCTGGAAACATCCTATTCCTATCATTTTCCAGACCTGACTGCTCAGCAAACCCTTCTATTCTCTGAGCCCCTCAGTAGCTTTCTAGTAAATTCATTTTTTAAAACATTAGCCTTAATTCATTCTGTTGCATGCAAAGAACTATCATGGATATACTGATATGAACAATGAACATGCTTACTCGTCTTAATATTTAAAAAGCAACAACTGTCATTTACAAACAGAGATCATCTGTAAGCTGAAGACCCAGGAGGAAACCTGGCATCAGCCACAGCTCAGGGTCATGTGGCTGAAGTAAAATGAAATCAGAAAACAAATATGGCAGACATCACAGATGTCCAGCATTTACTGACAGTCAAAATTGTTTTCAGGATGTGCATGATTGTTTGCACACATGATGCCATCATTTGGGGAGGCTAAGGAAGGAGAATCACTTCTCCCAAGAGTTCAAGACCATCCTGAGCTACATAGCAAGATCCCATCTCTACCAAAAAAAAAAATCAATTAAAAGTTTCAAAATTAAGACACAGTATGCCCAAAGCAAAAAATTTTATCTCCTACAATTCCCTACTTGATTTTGCAGATGAAATACTTCAGGACCAGAGACTGGAAGTCTCTTGACCAAGGCTACAGAGTCAGAAATGATAGAAAGGAGAATCTATGCCAAAGAATCCTTGAATCACCAGTCTGCCCTTAACTTACATTTTTGGAGTTCGGACTAGTTATATAACCAAGACTTTTTTTTTTTTTTTTAGTTGGAGTCTCACTCTGTC
>NW_007247600.1:538179-542083 GCF_000164805.1 Carlito syrichta
CTTCCGCCTCAGCCTTCCTAGTAGCCGGAATTACAGGCATGCGCTACCACACCCAGCTGATTTTTTCGATTTATTGTAGAGATGAGGTCTTGCTGCCCAGGCGGGTCTCGAACCCACGGGCTCAGGCAATCCACTCACCTCAGCCTCCCAAAGGCACGGGATTACAGGCTGAGCCACCGAGCCCGGCTAACTAAAACTTTTAAAAAAAAATATAACTCAGTTCTAAGGATAAGAGTGGTATTGGTTTCATCCCAATGATTCTCTAATATGAAGTGCAGTTATTAAACACATTTTAGAGCATCAGAACTCATTTTCAAAAGAAACTTACGCAGATGCAAAGTAAGGAGCATTGAGGGCTGGCTTCCCACACATTCAGGCCCTCCTTGCGTCCCAAGGGAATACATTTAATGTCAATTTAGACTCTGGTTTATCGGACACGACTCTTTATTTCATTTATAATTACTGTGTAGCTGGTTTATAGTTATTTTCAGACTTCAAGTATCATCTTTAATGATCCTTTACAGCATGCTTTGTTCCCATTAACTCTGTGTCAGCCCAGTCATGAGCAGCTATGACACCCAAACAGTTCTGGGTAGCATCTGGGAATAATAAAAATGAGTGGAAGGAGAAATATTCCAATCTATTCCACTTTATGATTTTTTTTTTCCCATCTTACTAAGTTCTCTTTCTCCTTCAATTTTTCCTTTGATATAATGGGATTCTAGCCAAACTTTTCTTCAGCAACAACTGATTTGTCTTCAGTATGTTTAAAACAGCATGCTATAATAAATGAGAAATGTGTTAGAGCTACATATTCCAAAGTGGCAGCAGGACATTTTAAGTTTTTTCTCCTATTCCTTATCACTCATTTCCATCTGCTGTATTTACTTTCTTCCTCCAAAGCTAGGGACATTTTAATCGTTTTCAAGTTAAAAGTGGTTCTCTGGAATATTAAAAATCTCCAACCAACTCACAACAGACATTAATTTATGATAGTGGTCTTCAACATGGCTTTCCTTTAAGTATGACATCTACCCAAGAGGCTTCTTTAATCTTATTTCATTTGATGAATTCATTCAGTACACATTTGTTTAGTGTCTCCAATATTTAAGTCACTGTACTAAGTACTGGATGGTTTAGGAGAAAGGTACTATGTAAGAAACTTTACATATATTATATGAAGGCACAATAGTAACCACTTTAAACTACTATCTCATTTAATCCTCACAATATTATAGAATTATCACAATATTACCAACACAGAAATTTAAATAATTTGCCAAAGGCCACAAAGTGAGCTGGAATTATTTTTTATTTTCTTTTGAGTTAGAGTCTCACTCTGTTGCCCAGGCTGGAATACAGTGGCACGCTAATAGCCACCACAGCCTCAACCTGCTGGGCTCAAGTGATCCTTCTGCCTCAGCCTTCCAAGTAGCTGGAACTACAGGCAGGCACCACCATGCCTGGCTAATTTTTTGATTTATTGTAGAGACGAGGTCTTGCCAAGTTGCTCTGGCTGGTCTCAAACCCGTGGGCTCAGGGAATCCTCAGTGAGCTGAAATTTTAACTCAGGTCACCTGGGTCCAGACTACACCTAGGTATAAAATCTTTAATCTGCCTGGGCCAGCTTCTCTCCCCAGCTCTGGTCTTCCAAGTAAGTTTCTTTCAGTTCATCTCAAAGATCCTGTCTATCATTTAATCTATTTCACATCTCCTCATTCTTCTGCGACTGATATTGTGGACCCCTAATGTAATATGACTGGTATTTTTTTTTTTTTTTGAATTGGAGTCTCACTCTTGTGACCCAGGCTGGAATGCCATGGCATGCTCACGGTCACCGCAGCCTCGAACTGCTGGGCTTAGACAATCCTTCTGCCTCAGCCTTCCAAGTAGCTGAACTACAGATGTCCACACCTGGCTAGTTTTTGTGATGTATTGTAGAGACGAAGTTTCACCAAGTTGCCCAGGCTGGTCTCAAACCCCCGGGCTCAGGCGAACCTCTCACCCCAAAGTGCTGGGATTACAGGCCTCATGAGCCACTGCGCCCGGTCATCTGGTATTCTTAAAAACACAAAGCCAGACATGCACAGAGGGAGGTTATGTGAATGGGAGTTATACAAGTCAAAGAACACCAAGATTGTCAATGACCCTCCAGAGGCCAGGAAACAGCACATAACAGATCCTTCCTCACATCTTCAGAAGGACTCGACCCTGCCGACACTTTCATGTCAGACTGCTAGCCTTCAGAACTATAAGATGATGGGTTTCTGTTGTTTAGGCCACCTGTTTGTGGCACTTTGCTATGGCAGCCCTAGCAAACTAAACATCTACACTTAGATGATTCAGAAATCCGAATTTCTTTTTCTCTTTCTCCCTAACAGCAATATTTCCTTCCTCCATCCATGCAACTTACCGCATTGTGAGATAGCCCCAGTTGTATTATTGCCAAACATGAGATATGGCATCATCCTCGAGTTCTCAGTGATCTCCCACACTTGGGCAGTCATTCAAATGGCTGAGGGGTTAGGAGCACAGGCTTTGAAGTCCACTGGGCTTAAACATTAGCTTCTCCACTTATGAGCTGTGGGATCTTGGGCAACTCTCTAAGCCTTGATTTCCCTACTTGTTAAAGAGGGCTCATTCTGTGTTCTATGACCATCAAGGGAGAAAAGTCTTGATGAGAACGTAGCACTTTACCTAGCATATAGAAAATGCTAAACAAAATTACCTATTATCATTATTGCTCCTAAAACAAACTTTCGAAGACACTTATTTTTTCATGTATATTGCTGACTCGATTTGTGTAGATGATGAGTTATAATCTGTTGGCATAAGAGTGACTAGCCACTTATTTTATTTTAGTGTTGTCTCTTACATTTGCCGATATCTAAAATGGAGAAGCAGAAACTTCGAAAAAGTGACCTAGGAGAATCTATACTAGAGAATCCTCATGTCACCAGTGTTCCCTTTAACTTCATTTTGGGGGTTTGAACTGGTTGTATAACTAGGACTTTAAAAAATATAGTTCCAGTTCCAGGGGGGGTGTGTGACTGAAAGGCCTTTGTTGAGGTGAATTATTATGGCACAAGTGCACAATACCCAAGTCAACAGAGCAGATTAAGAGTTGCTAGAAGACAGAAACCAAGTCTGAGTGGCTGGTCCTACATGCTGAAAACAACTGCACATGCTAAAGGTATTTGATCAGCCCACACCCATAAATACTTTGTTTAGCAACGATTATTTTCCCCATTCACATTTATGTTTCTTGCATCTTTACCAAATACCTGGCTTCTTCCTTAAAATTTTTTGGGGGAAGCCGGGCTCAGTGGCTCAGCCTGTAATCCTGCGCTTTGGGAGGCTGAGGTGAGTGGATTGCCTGAGCCTGTGGGTTCGAGACCTGCCTGGGAACTTAGCGAGACCTCATCTCTACAATAAATCAAAAATTAGCCGGGCGTAGCAGCACACGCCTGTAGTTCCAGCTACTTGGAAGGCTGAGACGGAAGGATCGCTGGAGCCCAGCAGGTCGAGGCTGCGGTGGCCGGGAGTGGCCACTGCACTCCAGTCTGGGCGACAGAGTAAGACTCCAACTCTAAAAAAAAAAAAAAATTTTCGGGGGAAGAAAACTAGTATACTTTAGCACACCGAGTTTTGTCAACCGTAGACAAGGAGCCATGTGCTGAAGCACTATTTACCATATTGTCTTTTGAAAATGTATTGCCGAGCTGGGTTCGGTGGCTCAGCCTGTAATTCCACGGCTTTGGGAGGCTGAGGTGAGTGGATTGCCTGAGCCCGTGGGTTCGAGACCTGCCTGGGCAGGCGAGACCTCATCTCTACAATAAAATCAAAAACTAGCCAGGCGTGGTAGCGCGCGCCTGTAATTCCGGCTACTCGGAAGGCGTGAGGC
>NW_007247600.1:542103-544316 GCF_000164805.1 Carlito syrichta
AACCAAAAAAAAAAAAAAAAAAAAAAAAAAAAAGAAAATGTATTGCCAATGTGCAAGAGGTGAAACAAAAAATGGTAGAAGAAAAAAATGTAAACGTGTTAAAGATAACCTCCAAAAAAAGCCAAAAGGCATTTATGCCTTGGCCTCAACACTCTGTCCACTTAGAGCGTCCTCTCCTCTTCCCTCATGCTCACCTATGTGGAATCCCTTAGTTTTTTTCTGAGCCTTTCAAACGCTGTGGGAGCCTGACGTCCTCTTACCTCTGCCTATCATTCCGGCGTCCCTGCCTCCCTTGTGGTCCCGAGGTATGGTCATTTATGGCTCAAATCTTAATCGCACCACAAAAATCAGAGCGTCAGGATGCAGATTCTCATCTTCATAAATTCTGCGGCTTTCCCTTTTTTCTTTTCAAGCCAAAGTTCAGTAAACACTTAGCCGGGCGTAGCAGCACACAGTAAACACTTAGCTGGGCGTAGCAGCAGGTTCAACATTCTTGAAATGAAACTGAAAGCAGTTCAAAAGCTACACATGCACTCTATCATAATGTATTAAGATGCCAGGGTGTTCCGATTCTGGCTACCTCTCCCTGGTGTTGTGACTGTGACCATGATGCTCACTGTTTTCTTTCCAGCACCTGGGAGAGCCTGACATTATCTGCTCACTGGGCCACAGGTTCGACATAGATACATTTGTTGTAGAGTTTAAATTAAAACAGGGTAGGCGTTCAGACATCTTCATTCTTAGGTCATCGCAGGTAACCAAAGCTCATGACCAGACAGGCACCTTGCAGCCCACAGTGCTCTCTGGGGGTTTATTCAATCATGGTTGTAAACACACTTAAAGGTTCTTGCCCCAGGCAAGGACGTGCCCCTCTCAAGGGATCCATGCTGCTCTTGAGTAAGCCTCTAATAAACGATGTCTTTATTTTTTAAAATTTTGTTTATAGCTGGGCTCCGTGGCTCAGCCTGTAATCCCGCGGCTTTGGGAGGCCGCGGGTTCGAGACCCGCCTGGGCAGCGAGACCTCATCTCTACAATAAATCAAAAAATCAGCTGGGCATGGTAGTACATGCCTGTAATTCCGGCTACTTGGAAGGCTGAGGTGGAAGGATCGCCGGAGCCCAGCAGGTGGAGGCTGCGGTGGCCGGGAGCGGCCACTGCACTCCAGTCTGAGTGACAGAGTGAGACTCCAACTAAAAAAAAAAAAAAAAAAAGAGGGAAATTCAATAGAGGTGTAAGAATGGGTAAAATATAAAAAAATAAAATTTTCTTTTAAAGATGTGGCGTACAATTCAGGATTAGGTGTGCAAGTGGTCATCGTACAGGTCACGTATGGACCTCCCTTCGGTCCCTACTTTGCCTGGTTTGAGATCAGGTACCCTTGTTCATGTTGTGTCCCCCCACCCCCCCATCCCCAAATGACGCTTTCAACTCTACTGGGGACTCGTTCTGAAATGATTTTCTGTGATGAAGTACAAAAAAAAACCCACCGAGCAACACAGCGCACCCGACCCGAGCACACACCAGGCGCTTCGTAACTGCCGACCGGCTTAGCGGACTTGCCCGAAAAACTCAAATGGGGGAAAAAAAAGGTATTTGATTATGCTCCGCTGTGTCTTGCGCGCGCGCTTCTGCTTTGGAAGTGGGGATGGTAAGGGCATGGCCAATCGCTCCCGGATTTCAAATGTTGCTCCCAGGAAGAAAACAAATCGGCGTTTCGTGGACCTCGGGTTCCATCCGTCAGGCCGCTTTCTCAAAACACGCGTTGGCCATCTCCAAAGCCCCAGACCCCGATCCCGCGTCGGCGCGTCGCCAAACGCACCCAGCGGATCCTGACCTGCCCCGGACGACGATTCGGAGCGGAGAAAACAACACAAAACGCAGAGCAAGCTTCGTTTCGAAACCGACGCTAAGGAGAAACCGGGGCCGACGTCCCGGCCAGAGGGTCCGCTCGCCCAACGCGCCCCGGGAAAGTGCTGAGAAAGTGGCAACGTGTTGGCGCTCGCTTCGTGAGGATCACCCACGCGACGCACTCGCGGACACTCGGCGCGACTCAGAAGCGAAGGCACAAACCGTGCTCCGCGGGAAGGTTCAGTCCAGCGGAGCCGACCGAGAAGCACAGAGCGGCGCAAAAAAGGGCTCCAGCGGACGCTCCCTCGCTCTCAGGGCCTTGGAGGACCACGCGGAAACAAGGCGTTTGGCTCCTCTCGCGCTC
>NW_007247600.1:544496-563661 GCF_000164805.1 Carlito syrichta
TGGAGCCCCTTAAATATCGTCCTGCGGGCGCGGGCGATCTCTTTCCCTGCCGCCGCCGAGTCGCGCGGAGGCGGAGGCGCGGGGTGAGCGCGGGCCGAGGCTGCAGGGCGCGTGGGGCTTAGGGTTCGCGCGGCCCGGTGTGTTTTGGCTGGGACGTGGGGGTGAGGATCCGGGCCTAAGCTGCGTCCCGTAACGTGTCGGTGTCTTTGTCTTGGCAGTGCGTTCAAGATTCGGCGTCTCCCGTAATCCACCGCCATGGCCGAGGAAGGGTGAGCCCGGGGACCGGGGCGTGGCCGGGAGCTGGCGGCGCGGGGCCGATCCGCCCGGACGCCATGCGCGCACCTGGGTGCACGGGATCTGTGCTGGTGCGGGGGCCCGGGGGAGTCAGAAGCTTGCGAGGCGTCTAACCGTGGGTGTGGCTTGTCGCGTTTCAGCATCGCTGCTGGAGGTGTAATGGACGTGAACACAGCTTTACAAGAGGTGCTGAAGACCGCCCTCATCCACGACGGCCTAGCGCGTGGAATTCGCGAAGCCGCCAAAGCCTTAGACAAGTACGTGTATCAGTCTCAATACGGTGGGGTGTTGCAGCCGGAGCAAAACTGCGGCCGAGGGAAGAAAGCGTGAAGCTCATGGTGTTAGCCCCCAAGTTCTGAATGGCATCCCGTCCTCCAGGAAACCTGGGACAAGGTATCAGAACTCAGATCTCCGTGGCCCACTTGACGTCGTGTGGGTTGTTGCTTGGCGTGGGGAGAAGCACTTGGTTCCTGAAGAGAGTAGCACTCCTACAGCGTTGGGATGATGACTTCAGTCGTCGGATACCCCTTCACTCCTTTTCATGAGTGAAACAGAACAGTCTGACAAACCTGTAGGTGGTGGGGCTACTCGGTGGGTTTTTGTTTTTTTTTTTGTGGATCTTCTCCACATTATCTGGAGGATAGTTGGAGAGCCCCGTTTCGTTTAGTAGTTTGCAAAACAAGCGTTCAGTGAACGAGTTTCAAGGTCACTTGTGCGGCAGAAACGTTTGTATCCACGTGAGATAGGCATAGTAGCCGTGGAACTTTAATTCGAATGTGGAGTATTTGGCGAATATGTTTCAGTCTGTTCCTTAGGATGACGAGCTTGGTGAAACAACTTAAGCTCAACTTAAATGCAGTTGAAGGGTTTCCCAGTGGGACTTTGGTGTAAGCTGGCCCTTTGCATCCATCGGAAATGGTGCTTTTTTTGTTGAGGTAGTTCGGTAGGTCCTGCTGTGAATCTTATGTAGTTTTTATGCCTTAGGGAAGCTGTACAGTATGACTTGGCCAGTAAGTAGCTAGTAGTTTTGCATGACAGTTTCTTATGGATGTATGAGATTGGCTTACCAGAAAACTATTGTGGTTTTGTCTTGGTTGGCCACTAATATTTAAAATAATTTTCCCTGTACAAACGTGGCTTGGGGAAAGAAATTTTACTTAAAGTTAGGCTTTCTTGGTTAATTAGATGAGTAACGATGCTGTGTAACAGGTTCATCAGACTGAAGCAGCTTTGTGCACATTTATGGTGAACTGCAGTAGATTTGCTGCTTAACGTTTTGCTGATGTTTGCAATGCAAAACATAACCTTTGTAAAATGCACGAGTGGTGGATTTAGATCTGGATTTTAGCTTTGTTTTCTTTGCAATTTGAATTTCAGGCGCCAGGCCCATCTCTGTGTGCTTGCATCCAACTGTGATGAGCCTATGTACGTCAAGTTGGTGGAAGCCCTTTGTGCTGAACACCAAATCAATCTAATTAAGGTAAGTTACTCCTAATTTGGTTTGTCTGGACTGTTAATAGATGCTATAGCTAGAGGTCATATGTTGGTGGTAATGCTGTGTAGGGACTGTCATACCATTGTAAATTTTGCAAAGTCTCAAAGATACTAATTTCTGCGGGTCTAAATATTGCATGGATTTGACATTGTTGGCCATGTAAGTGAACTGTAGAATCATTTAATACCTGCAGAAATAAGTGCTAATTTTGGTTGTGCCGCTTGAGCTATAGGGGGGGCTGTACATGATGACAACTGGCTCCCTCTACTGAACTGCTGTGAGGAAACTGCCATGTCACCCTTCTGACTACAGCCACCTTTGGGGTCTAATTTATTGTTGGTAGTGTTAGTGCGTACTAATGTTACTTCTTTAATTCTCCCAATAGGTTGATGACAACAAGAAACTAGGGGAATGGGTAGGCCTGTGTAAAATCGACAGAGAGGGGAAACCCCGGAAAGTGGTTGGTTGCAGTTGTGTAGTAGTTAAGGTAAGCCACTGTTTATCTTTGGGATGAAGGTTGTACTGAGTAATCAAATGTAACTGTATTAAAACATGTTTGAGGGTGGGGAAGAAAGGTGATCTCAACAGTTTTAAAAACATTTTTGCATTTTGGAAATGACGGTAAGCCACAGTTTAGAAGCCAGCCGTGAGTCTGCAAACCTGAATGTGTTTCTGCAGAAACTCTTAAAAAGTTGGCAATAGTAAAGCCATGTTACGAGCCTTAAGGACATTGAAGTCCTTAAGGTCCCTGAAAATGGCTATAACAAGTGTTTATCCTTTTGCACTGGGAAACATCTTGTGGGTCACCAGCAACTTGACCACACTTTTTAATGAAATAGTGAAAAGCAAGTCATTTCATATTAAATAGTATACCACTGGAACCTAATTTATTGTAATGATATTTGTCTTAAGTGGAATTTTGGACATTGAAGAACTTATGACCAAAAAATGAAAGTTTTCTGATTTTTCTGGTATTTGTGAGATGGTCACCAACATGCATTCAGCTTCATTGATATGTGTTATGCAGTAGTAATTTGATGTCTTCCACCTGGTTTTTTTCTATTCGAGTAGACAGTGCAGTCTCATTTTCTTCCCACAATAATATGTAATTTACTGTCCAGTCTGTTTGAAGATAATGGGAGGATGCGCTTCTCTATATCAACTGATGAATATTTCAGCATATATTCCATCTCTGCTTTTTTGTGAAATTTGAATGGAAAGCTTCAAGGAAATAAAACATTCTTGAAAATTAGTCCTAGCATAAGTTTGTCTTGTATATTAACATCAGCAATATCTTTTTAAAAATATTTTATTTATTTTTTGAGTTGGTGTCTCATTTCATTACCCAGACTGAGGAGCAGTGACACGCTCACAGCCACCGTGGCCTTGGCCTGCTGGGCTCAGATGATCTTTCCGCCTCATCCTTCCAAGTAGCTGGAACTACAAGCATGCGCCACCATGCCTGGCTACTTTTTTGATTTATTGTAGAGATGTCCCCAAGTTACCCAGGCTGGTCTCAAACCCCTGGGCTCAGGCAGTCCTCTCACCTTAGCCTCCCAAAGTGCTGAGATGATAGGCTTGAGCCACCACTCCCAGCCCTACCAGCAATACCTTTATGTTCCCTCACCAAGTGCAAAGGGTTAACAAAGGACATTTTCTTAAAAGACAGCTAATTAAAGCTTTGCTATGTTTTGTATTAAGAACGTTGTAGCATTTCTAAATGTTAATAAGAAGTTGCATTTTCTTTAAGGACTATGGCAAAGAATCTCAGGCCAAGGATGTCATCGAAGAGTACTTCAAATGCAAGAAATGAACAAATAAAACTTTGGCTCATTTTCTTCATCTCTGGCTCTTTATTTGTGACAGTAAAGTAAGGTTCCTTTTAGTGAAGGAAAAAGTGATCGTTGCAACTTATTAATTGGAAACATGCTCTAAAATAACTTATTTGACCTCTTGTACTTTCGACAGGAAAGTATTCTGCCCAACCTCTAAGCAAAGATGGGCCCACCAAGATTTGTTAGTGGCATTCATGGTCACTTGGGTATAGACATTTAGACCAGCCTAGAACCTGGAAAAATGGGCTGAGATTTGTGGTCTTAATGGCAGAATGGCGAGTTGGGCAAGTTAGAAAAGTACAAAGGTGCTTAGGATTTAAATTGGGCTGTGGGACTCTAAAAGTACTTGATGTCCAGTAATACTTATTATTCACTCTCCTATCGGTAAAATTATATTGTCCATAGTTTTCATTGAAGTGTTCTGTACAGAAGAAGTATGTGAGCACACCCTACCTAGTCCCTGGGAGCCTGGGCAGGGGAACTACTCAGTTCAAGCTTAGGTCAGATGTCTGTACTGTTATACCCGAGGCCATGTGCTGAGCCATCCTGGTTTAGTATATTTGTGTACCACTTCTTTATTAAAGGTTTTATTGGTTTAAAAAAATGCAGAAAAATCACAAAATCACCTGGAATGCCCATATTTATTTCTCCCAGTCCGTGGCCCTTCTCCATCTTAGATCCTCAATGCTCATTCTGAAATGAAATCTCAGCCAGACCATGAAACCAGGAAGGCTGTAGACTTACTGGTGCACCACTTCTAATTTTCATCTTAGCCATTTACAGGTTTAAGCCCTCACCCAGAATCTCATACTGAGGGCCTTTGTAAGTATGCAGCAGTTTCTATTATAAGATGCTGGTATGTTCACTGTAGTGCATTCAGTGGCCTCAAATGTATGGTTGAGCCTTTTAGATGGTGTAACGAATTACCTACTGGCGTTTCATTTGTCAACCTCAGGTGCTATTTGCTTAAGGAAAATTTATTTTGAATTCTGAATGGTATATTTTAAATACTATAATTTTGAGAGACTGTATCTGCCATAATCTGAACTGTTGTGAAGTAGAATGCAAAACTACCTTTTAAGTCTTGTGGAATACTAATTCAGGCTGGAGATCTTGAGATTCCTGCTTGGAATAAGCCAATGTTACACTCATCTACTTCAGGACTTGAGCTTTTTTTTGCTTGTGTTCAGTCACCTCAGCTGCAGTGTTAACAGAACATGGTTCAATCTGGTTGATGAATGCTACGTCTCACCCTAAATACTAGTGCTTTCTCTTCCTAACACGTCTCTATCCACATTTTTTCTGGCTTTTGTCCTCACTGCTGGTCTTAATATGAATGTCAACAATCACTCAGACTGGTTCACAGTCTCTTACCTCCAGGTTTGTTTGTTCTTTCCCCACTTGGGCCATTACCACACATCTCAGTTACTTTGTTTCTCCCTGTTTCAAGTTTCTGGAACAGTTTAGAGAGTTCAGGTTTATAGCCTTCCTGGACATTCTGCCACTCCCACAACTTAATGATTTTGAACATATTTTTTCTTTGACTTTGGTCAATTCTTACCATGCTACAGTTTCCCATGAACTACATGCACCTCAAATTCATGCCTCAGTGATTTTTATCATTTCTTTAATGTGTTGGTAGTGAAGTGGGTTAAACATGGCATGTGCCCAGCTGTTTATTACATCACTTGTTACTCCCTGTCAGTTCTCCCTACTGCTTTATCTCAACAACCATCAGGAGAATCTCACCCAGATGATTCTCATGACATCAGCCACTTCAATTATTCAAACCGTTCAGAGTTGCAGTTCAAAAGTGGTCATGACCATCTCTGCACATGACTCCACCTGGAAAACTCACCCTTCACCACCCAACTTGCATGTGACTTTATTCTGAGGGTGATCTGCCTATGTACCTTTGATGGAATTCACTGGGGAGCCCATCAGAGCTAAAATGCCAGGGCACAGATTTGTCTTTATTGTTTTGTTGGGGAAAATGGTCTAATGGAACTAGTTGCTGTGTGTTCTGAATCCTGCTGGAGACATTCTTCAGGTGCCCAAATGTAGACCACTTGATGTTTTCTTGCACTCTTGAACAGTGAGGAGGCTCCGAGCCAAATATCCCATTTTCTTTCTATCCTTAACTCTTATTTTTGCCAGATCCTAATTTTGCTAAAATGCATTTTTTGGGTTTCTGATCAGTCATTTCACATGCTTTGAAAAACCAACTGGGGGCAGCAGCTCACATCTAATCCCAATGCCCTGGGAAACAAAGGTGGGAGGATTGCTCAAGCCTAGGAGTTTGAGACCAACCTAGGCAGCATAGCGAGACTTCTCAAAAAATTAGCTGGATGTGGTGGTGCATGCCTGTAGTCCCAGCTATTTGGGAGACAGGCTGGAGGATTGAAGCCTAGGAGTTCAAATCTGCGGTGAACTGTGGTTGTCACTGTGCACCTAGGTAACAGAACAAGACCCCAACTCAAAAAAAAGACATCCACAGAAAAAAATGCATTATGCTACTGTCTGTTAAAAAGAGTTCCAGTCTAACTGCATTGTTAAGGCAATGGATTATAAACCCTGGAACAGTGTTGAAGTGACTGTTAATGAGGACTTAAGATGTTGCTCGAGCCGGGCTCGGTGGTTCGGCCTGTAATCCCACCGCTTTGGGAAGCCGAGATGAGTGGATTGCCTGAGCCCGCAGGTTCAAGGCCGGCCCAGGCAACTGGCGAGACCTCATCTCTATATTAAATCAAAAATTAGCCGGGCGTGGTAGCGCATGCCTGTAGTTCCAGCTACTTGGAAGGCTGAGGCGGAAGCATCGCCGGAGCCCAGCAGGTCGAGGCTGCGGTGGCTGGGAGCGGCCACTGCACTCCAGTCTGGGTGACAGTGAGACTCCAACTCAAAAAAAAAAAAACATGTAGCTTGAATTTTTTCAAATGAGTATGCTTTTTTCTCAAGTTTTAGAATTATGGGGTACACGTGGGGGTTTAATGCATAAGTAAATTGTGTGTAGGTGAGGATTGGGTTTCTAGCGAGCCCTCTTCCCCTCCCTGCCCCCTGTAATGGACATGATGCCCGATGGGTGGTTGTGTGCCCCTCCCTCCTTCCCTCATTGAGCTGTGCCCAGTATTTATTGTTCCCACCCTTGTGCTCCCATGCCCAATGTTTAGGGCCTGCTTATGAGTGAGGACATGCGGTATTCAGTTTTTTGTTTCTGTGATAGTTCACTTAGAATGGTGGTCTCCAGCTGTGTCCATGTTGCTGCAAAGGACATGACTTTGTTCTTTATGGTTGCATAGTATTCTGTTGTGTATACGTACCACATTTTCTTTATCCAGCTCACTTACGAGGAGTATGCTTTTTAAACAGTGCTCAAGGACTACGTTAAGCACAAGCATTTGTGAGACCTGTAGAGAAAGAAGGGGAGAGTCTGTAGTCAAGGAAGGAAAATACGATCACAGCTTTCACCACTCTGAGCTGAGGACGGGACTGGCATATGGCTGAGCGGGGTTCTGCATGCTCCTCTCAGCCGAACATTTTCAGAAGTCAAGAAGTCCAGGTGCCAGAACAACTTCAGCAGTAAGTTCAGCAATAAAAAGGCACCATAGCTATGGATGAGGGGGTGACCAGGAGAGGGCCACCAGGCTCTCCCCTCTTCCTCTAGACAACTTGCTGATTGAAGTCTGACTCGCACTGCTGGTGGCTAGGTGCTGGGGGTGCAGGGGTTTTGAAGTTGAAACTGAAGATTGATCCAGTATGTAGAGCTTGGGGAACGTGCATTGACACTTCAGAGTATTCAGAATACTGGGACCTCATGAGTCCTTTTAAAAACATACGGCTTAAACACGTCAAATATAACAGCACATCTCAATTCAAATGGTCACAAGTGAGATGTTTCAGCCAGCTTTCCCCCAAAGCTTGCAGAACCTAATACTTCGTCTGTTGATAAGAACTGCGTTAAATCTGGCTTTTGCTTGGAAAAACTTAGAAACTGGAGAGGAGGGTGAACCTTAAGAATTCTTCACCTACATTGAAGGTGGTCTTGTAACCTTTCCCCTACTTTGCACGAAACACTCCTTATGAATATTTATGCCTCTTCTGTATTCCATGACCCTCTTCATCACTACACTGCTAATTTGGTTTTCACAGTCCCTCAGCGCTTGGAAGGAAATATGCCAGAGAAGAGATAGAGAACTGTTTTTCAGTCTCTTTCAAATTTCTTTGGTACTAAATTTGGCCAGGCACGGTGGCTTCTGCCTGTGATATCAGCTCTTTGGGAGACTGAGGTGAGAGGATTGCTTAAGACAAGGAGTTTGAAACCTCATCCCTGAAGGAAAAAAAAAAACCAGGCATGGTGGCATGTGCCTGTAGTCCAAGCTACTCAGGAGGCTGAGGTGGGAGGATTGCTTGAGTCCCGGAGTTGGAGGCTGTGATGAGCTATGATGATGGCACTGCACTCCAACCTGGGTGACAGAGTGAGACCTTGACTCAAAATTATACTAGGAACCGGAGAGGAGGGTGAACCTTAAGGATTCTTCACCTACATTGAAGGCAGTTTTGTAAGCGACTACTACTAGTAATAATGATAAAAATAATAATAAAATAAAATATGAACTAAACAAACTGAGTTACAAAGCATGTAAAGGTGACAACCCTGGTGATTCTCCTGTGGCCCTGCTGATCTCTGAGGTTCTGTTCACATTTCAATTTTAGAAAATACATTTATTAGTCAATTTCCAATTTAAAAAAAGGCATAGCTGTAAGTATATTCATCACAGAACTATTAATATTTTTGTCAGTTGAAGGAGAAGTTTCACTAAAATGTACATGTACATAATGGGATATTATGATGCCACTGAAATGGATCGTATGGAAAGACATTTGTTAGCAGGAAGTTTTTCAAAAAGCAGTATTCAAAACATGTACAATAGGATAGCATTTTGTAAAAAAGAAAAAAATATTTAGAACTGCATGCTGGCAGAGAATAGAAGAGAGACTGAAAGGATATACATTAATGTGTTAGTATTTCTGAAAAGGATTTCCATTTGCTTTTTTTTCTTTTTAATCAACGTATTGCTTTTGAAATACTATGGTACACTCTTGGAGTTAATTTTGAATTCCATTAATATAATAATCTTTAAAAAAATTTATATGAATCAAGTGAATTTTTCCACTTGTCTAGTAAAATTGCCCTTGTATAAAAACTGCTTAAGAAGACTGAATTCATACCTAGTCAGAGGAGGGCAGTAAGAAGCTGATGCCAAGTGAAGGGCAGATCAATGAAAAACAAGTAAGAAACACTGTCTGTAGCAGGGTCCCCGTAGGAACAGATTCTTCTCTCATCTCTGAAGATTTGGGGAATTCCAGTTGTAGGAGCAGAGACTATAATACATTGTTTAGCCTTAGTTTTACTACTTCTGGTTGCATTTGCTTTTTTGTAAATGGAGTCATCATGTGGATTGATTTAATAAATGTTCCCAATAATGATGGTAATAATAATACCTTGAAATAGACCTAATTAGCCTTTGCTTTTAGACTATCTACATTTTAAGTGTTTACATATTAAAGGACATTGGCATTTTCTAACTTACATACCATTATTTCTAACTAGTTGTGATTTTAATTAGTTTAATAAAGGTTTTTAAATAAAATAATTATCAGCAATACCGATTAGAAATCAGTAACCATTGATGGACATTGGTTGTTTTTCTTTTTTTTTTTTTTTTTGAGTTGGAGTCTTACTCGGTCGCCCAGACTGGAGTGCAGTGGCTGCTCCCGGCCACCGCAGCCTCGACCCGCTGGGCTCCGGCGATCCTTCCGCTTCAGCCTTCCGAGTAGCTGGAATTACAGGCGCGCTACCACGCCCGGCTGGTTTTTTGATTTATTGTAGAGATGAGGTCTTGCCAAGTTGCCCAGGCGGGTCTCGAACCCGTGGGCCAGGCAATCCACTCACCTCAGCCTCCCAAAGGCCCGGGATTACAGGCTGAGCCACCGAGCCCGACTAAAGTTGATTTTTAATGTTTCTTTTACTGTATTGAGAATATGCCTAGAACCACCTGAAAAGCAAAAGTTTCCAAAGAAGGTCTATTCTGAAAAATGGGTATAATTTGGAGTATTTCAAGGCAGCAGATGTACTTTGCAGAGTATAATCGCCACACCACAGCTCCATGGAAGCACTGACTGTGTTTAAACCGTTGTCTCCGGTGCCTAGGACTGTGCTTGGGATGGCTGGCACTCAGATATGTTACCTACTTGTTTGTTTGTTTGTTTGTTTGTTTGTGGGCTTTCTTCTCAAGCTTAAACTCCTCAGCTGTTTTAACCTTTAATTTCTCATGTTCCTTTTTCTCTGGCAAGGAAAGTTAATTTCTCAAGTTGGGCCTCTTTGAGAAGAGTATGGTGCCAAGCCGTCTCAACTTCCTTTCTCTCCAGCTCTACTCTTGGGAACAGGGCAGAGAAACATATCCTATCACAACATGGGGTACATGGCTCTAAGAGACTGAAAAAATAATTTTAAAAGCCATTTTGAAACCTGGGAACAGTTTAAAAAGCATGTGAATTCAGGGAAACTATTTTTACATTGCAATAATTTCTTTTTGAAGCCTACTTATTGAGACATATGCCAACAGCACAGAATTATACGAGTGATGTGAACTAAACCTTACACAAATGTAGTATTTGTCTTTTTATTTTTCCTTCTCTCAACTCAACCGCCCCCTACTAAAATTTACAAATGGATATAAAAATCCTGTTTGTACCTGGTTGGCTTGTTAGAGAAATACTGAGTAAAAGGCCTGTGATATCTCACAGTGCTGCCACCAAGCTAAAAGAAGCAAAATGCACATAAAAATAAATAAGCATGAGATCCATAAGGGGAAAATAAAATATTAACATTCAAAATACCACCAATTAAAAACCCTGTCTTCTCTTTTAGATTTGATGCTGGGTAAACCTGGTGAATTCCAGGGGTCAGTAGATGTTTTGCTAAATGCGGACATGTGTCTTGCAGGGAGACACTTGCCCTTTCTTGGGCTGTAAAGTGATGCGGCTATGTCAGGATGTCAGGAGAGAGAGAAGACACAGATAATTTTAAAGAAGAAATGAAAAACTTTTCTACCTTTCCGCACAAGCCATATTTTGAAATAAAATCGTCCCATTCAAAATACTGTATTCCATATTTCTATCATGTGAAGAGTTTAGAACATTTTACTCTAAGATAAACATTGAAAATGATCGTGTGAAAGATGCCAAAGTGCAAAAACAGCCCTGGGAGCCTATGTGAAGAGGAGATGATACACATGAAATTGCTTAGCATTTGAAATATAACATTAAGGTGTAAAAAGCACACTTATTATATCACCCTTCTCGTCGCCTAGTGTTGCCTTGTGAGTCTCATTCAAAGCATTTTGGGCTGGGTTGCTGTCTTCTGGAAGTGCTGGTTAACAACAGTGCAGGGCAGATAGAAGTTTTGCACTAGGTTGCCGTTTGCAACTATTATATTGGGCTGCATTAAAAATAAAATAGGTAAGAAATGAACTGGTCCTCAAAGAAACTTCTCTATTGTGGTAAAGCTGCCAAGGTGTTTCTTTGGTCGTAGCAGCAACCCAGCCTTTGATGAACTGGAAACCTGTCTGACCCATCCAGCACACCCTAGCTCAAGATGATTTTAAAGTAAGTGTGCAGTTTATTTGCAGTAAAAGAAGGTAACATTTTAAAAGCAAGCAGTATTTCTTGGGAAGGGGGAAGAGAGAAAGAAAGGGAAGGAGGAATGGAGAGGAGGGAGCGCGAAAGAAGAGGGAAGGAGAGAAATTTTAGGTCATTACAAAGTAGTACAAAGAATTTTTAAAACATTTTTTTTTGTTGCTTCACACAGGTTATTTTCTCAATTTAAAAGTATTGGGAAAAAAGGCTAGCATTCACTTTTGATTTTGGAAGATCAGTAATCACTTGATCTTACAAATCATTCGTTGAAAATAAGCAGGCTAGGTGTGGTGTCTCATGCCTGTAATCCCAGCACTTTGGGAGGCTGAGGTGGGAGGATTGAGCCCAAAAGTGCAAGAGTGTGGGCCCAGTAGTGAGACCTCGTCTCTACAAAGAAATTAAAAAGTTAGCCGGGCATGGTGGCACGCACTTGTAGTCCCAGCTACTGTATTTCAGCCTGGGTGACAGAGTGAGACTTTGACTCAAAAAAAAAAAAAAGAAAAGAAAAGAAAAAGAAATT
Source organism: Carlito syrichta (assembly GCF_000164805.1). Taxonomy (NCBI): domain Eukaryota; kingdom Metazoa; phylum Chordata; class Mammalia; order Primates; family Tarsiidae; genus Carlito; species Carlito syrichta. Next base: position 556,336 of record NW_007247600.1, read on the forward strand.
GAATATTATCTGACCAATTCTTGTATTGCAAAGACAATCCTTGCCTGTCTTATCATTATTGGTTTTGTTATTTTCTAGAAGTAATTATATGGCCTGACCAAAATGTCACCTTCCTATTTTCTTCCTATGTTTCTGGAGTAGATACTCTGTCTTGCCTAGAATTTAGGCCTGAAGCCCTGATGTAATATTATTTCCCATTAATTGTTTGCTCTGGAGATCACAGATAGTCTCAATTGAAATGGCATCTTATTGAAGTGAAAAGTGCCCATACTACTTCTTCAGTCAGATTTGAACTTGTGCTGAAAACCTTTCTTAGGGCAGCAAAGTAAAATAGGTTTTTCTACCTGTGCATTTTAACTCTATTTGCCTAGTAAGACATTCAAATTTGGAAATGAACAACCAGTTTAGATAAGAGATGTAAACTTTTATTTAAGAAAAATGGTACATTTAATAATATTTTCATTGCTTTATCTAAATAGGAAAAGAACCAAGCAAAGATCCTCCTAAAATATAAATATGTAAATTAAAACAAAACTGGAAAGTTGAATGGTAGCTCATAGAAACTGGTTCTTTTTAGTTTTGTCCTGTATGCTGAACTTACTATGTTTTATTTATTTAAAAAATATTTTTCTGTAATTATTGAATTCTATGATTCTTTGGTTTCTGATTCAATGACTTGATAATGAGAGTTAAATGTACAAAGAAATAATGGACATTTCTTTTATCATAACATTTTGTATCTTAGGTAATTTGCAAATTGCTTCATGTTTGATTTTAGTCTTTTCAAAAGAGTCTTCCATGAAGGGACTTTTATGTAATTCCAGGTGCTATTTAAGAATATTTAGTGTAAAAAAAATTATATTTCTATAATATCTACTATGGTCATCTCTTAAAGTTACCTTATTGCTAAATGATACTAAATTTAGGGAACTAAAGCAAACTATTATAGTATTCCTCATAACGACATGATATTCTTTAATACTGTTACCTAGAGTAATTTCTTTTTTGAGTCGAAGTCTCACTGTCGCCCAGGTTGGTGTGCAGTGGCATGCTTACGGCTACTGCAGCCTTGACCTGCTGAGCTCAGGCGATCCTTCTACCTCAGTCTTCCAAGTAGTTGAAACCACAGGCACGCACCATCACACTTGCCTAATTTTTTTTTAATTTAATATAGATAAAAATAAGGTCTTGCCATGTTGCCCAAGCTGGTCTTGAACTCTTGGGCTCAGGCAATCCTCTCGTCTCTACCTCCCAAAGTGCTAAAATTACAGGCATGAGCCATATGCCTGGCTAAAGTAAATATTAATGCCAATTGTAATAACTTATTTTCCTGAGTGTCAGTAACCACCTTGCCTCTTTTATCACTACTGGTTTTGTTATTTTCTAGAAGTAATCATATAGCCTGACCACACTTTCTTCCTATGTTTCTGGAAAAGGTGCTCTCTCATCTAGAATTTAAGCCTGATGTGACAATATTTTCCCACCGCAGACCCTACTGCTGTTAGAATGTTAGTTTTTAAGGTAGGAGAGACTTAAGGAATAATCTAGTTTGGTTCTCTCCTTTTCTGAGAAGACAGAACCCCAAGTCTAAGGACATGCTCCAGAAACCTTTGAACATCTGGGTAAACTGACCGATGATAGGTTTTGTCACTTTGTTGAAAATTAGAATATTCTGTATTTAATATATGCAGAAGGATTATATTTTATAAATCGAAATGTTTGCTGGTGAAGAGGATCAGTGAAGAAAACTGTAAACATACTGTGAACACAGCTACTTTACTGTGACTGAAAAGCTCATTTGGCTTCTGTAAGAGGCAGGTACAACTTTGGAAGAAATCTGCTTAAGCAAAGCTAAAACTAAAACGTACAAATGTAATTTTCCACAGACCATCCATTTGCAGTGCTGTGCACTTTGAGCTTTGCTGTGCAATATTTTCCTGATCTGTGTTTATTCTATATTATCCATTCCCAAAACAGTGGTTCAAAATAGTGACGTCTCCAGAAAGAGAGATCTCCCAGACATCCTTGTCCAGCCTTCAGCAGGGGAGTAACACAGATGAATTACCAGGGCCAAGGAAGTGCCCTTACACAAGAGGGAAGAGAAGTGAAGCGATTTGTCCAGAAAAGAGTGATTTGAAGAAAATATGTCTTGAAGATTATGATGAAGATGTATTTTGTAAAAGGTTACAGTTAGCTACTTTGCCTTGCCGTTAAATAGTAAACAAATTAGTCTTATTTTTCAGAAGTGGTTATAACTTTAAGTGAGGAGTATTCCCATCTCTAGATGATGGAGGGAGATTGGACTTTAAAATATAACACTGGGTTAGGTATCTGTTCTTCTGAGACAGTGTCTTATTATTAATAATGTCTTATTACCAGCAGAGTGTTGCTAATCTTTGCAATGAGGCCTGATGTAACAATATATATGTCTCTTAAAGATCTTAAGATCTCTTTAATGAATGAGCATAAGACAGAGATTTTCATCCTAGACTTTTTTATTTTTTTATTTTTTATTTTTGATATGGAGTCTTACTCTGTCACCCAGGCTGGAGTGCAGTAGCATGCTCACGGCCACCGCAACCTCGACCTGCTGGGCTCAGGCCATCTTTCCACCTGTTCCTTCCAAGTAGCTGGAACTACAGGCACGTGCCACCATGCCTGGCTAATTTTTTTTTTTTTAATTTATTGTAGAGCTGAGGTCACGCCAAGTTGCCCTGGCTGGTCTCGAACTTGTGAACTCAGGCAATCCTCTCACTTTGGCCTCCCAAAGTGCTGGGATTATAGGCGTGAGCCACCACGCCTGGCCTCATCCTAGACTTGAATGCAATTCCTATTCAAAAAAACCTGGGTAATATGATTGTATCAATACCCTAGTGTTATTGATTTATGGTAAGAACAAGAACAAAGGGAAAACTATATATATGTTTTAAAATATATCCTCTCCAGTGGATATATTTTCAGCTTTAAAATTCAGAGGTGAAAATAATTTTTTTGAAAAGTTACTTTATTTTCTTGTATCTGCTTTGGTAAAATTCCAAAATAAAACATGCATTCTGCCATGGCTTGTGCCTGTAATCCCAGCACTTTGGGAGGCAGAGGCAAGAGAATTGCCTGAGCCCAAGAGTTTGAGCCCAGCTTGGGCAACTTGGTGAGACCTGTCTCCATAATAAATTTAAAAACTGGCTGGGGATGGTGGCATGCGCCTGTCGTTCCCACTACTTGAAAGGCTGAGGTGGAAGGATCGCCTGAACCCAGCAGGTTGAGGCTGCGGTGGCCGTGAGCATGCCAGTTGTTTCATCCAATTCTGTTTTTCAGTCTTTTTGAGTTAAATTTCTGTAAGTTATGTTCAGTGAACAGGAGATGGCAGCATTACTTCAGCCGTTCAGAAAAGGCACTCAAATTAATCCCTTCTAAAAAGAGAAGGCTGAGAGCTGACTGAGAGAAGAGTTTTAGCAGCAGGTGCTGCACTGTACATAGGACAGAGGAATGTATGTTTCCTATGTCGGGTACGTAGGAAACAAATGTGAAATAAAACTGTTTAATGCCTCTGAATGCTGAAGATTTGTACGCATATTTTCCAGTGTAATAGCCCCTTCCCTTGTAAAATTGAAATGGGTCAGATGTTGAGATTTTTATGGGCTTTAGAAAGCTGTGCATGCATAACAAAGAGCTTGGCTCTACAGCTGTGGGATCTTTAATCTCTATTTTTTTTATGACGTAGTAATTTTCTAAGAACATTAGACAGTCCTCTTTATTTCTTCTCAAATTTCTAAGCAGATATTTACTACAATGAATACAAAAACCTGGATCTCTGGTCAAAAAATACATATATAAACCTAAACTTTTAATATTTGTTTCTTACAACTGTTAACACAGGAGGGAAAATATTAGATTGGTAAGTCCATGGGCCTCAAGGCCTCAGCTCCTTTTTCATATCCAATTTGGTACCTCTGCCTGAGGAGACAACTTTTTAAAAAAAATTTTTTATTTTAAAGATGTGGAGTACAATTCAGGGTTAGGTATGCAAATGTTTATTATGCAGGTGCCCTTGTTGATGAGGTGAGGAGGCACCTTCTAAGGACTGCAACTCTGTAATGTTTAAATTGGGTATATGCTGTTGATACTTTAAGACATATATCTGTAAATAAATATACAGATGTTTTATTTGTAAAGCACTTATAATATTCCTTTTTAACTTTCTTCAGGAAATCTGACCAGCTATTGGAAGAGTATTTAGAAAGACAAAGTTTATTCACTTTAAGAAAAAAAGAAGAAAATTAAGGCCTAAATATAAGTTTTCTTGCTGCCTATGTTACATCTTAACTCTGGTTAAGGAAGAAAAGATTCAAATAATTGTTTCAAATTTGAGACCTATATCTTCATTTTAAAATTCTATATTCTTAGAAGTCTTGTTTAGGAAATATTTCCCCAAGTCCTATTTTTAGAATATGGATTTCTGTTGCTCATTTTAATTAACCTTTGAGCTTTAATTTCCTCATGTCTGTACATGACATTGCTTTGGGCAATGATTGCTTTTTTCCCTCTGTCTCTTTTCAGAAAGCAGCCATTCCATAATGGCATGAATTTGACTTGTGTGTACTAAATAGAACGTTTTATTAATATGCTAACTCTTTTCCCATTAAAACTCAAAGCTATCACATACATAAATACAGCTTTTATGGCCTCACCAGAAATCCAAAGGTGAACCTGAAATTTAGTCTACCTCTTGGCAGTGTATATCACTGGCAGGGTTACTATATCAGAAATAATGACTTGAGTGTGAGTTTGAATAAATGAAAACCATAGATGTTTATTTAATCATAATGCAGTCAGAAGTTTATCCTGAACTCCATAAGTAGTGGGGAAGGTATATCTGATCTTAAAACCTATTTTATATTTCTCTTTCAATAAGCTAGGTCTCCCCATTAAGTAATTGTGAGCAGAGACACTGATACTCATTGTTATTCCCTTTGACATACTAAAGACTTTAAAATGGAATATTTGACAGGTTCTTGGTGTGTTTATAGGGATAACCACTGAGCATCAGGTTGAAGATTCTTACGGTATCCATACCAATTCACTTGAAAAGTGATAACTCAGAGAGGGGAATGCAATGGCTTTAAAAATATCTATATCTGGATATGTGTCTGTCTGTTTATCCATCCTTCCAACCATCCATCCATCCATCCATCCATCCATCCGTCCGTCCGTCCGTCCGTCCATCCATCCATCCTATGGTTATTCAACACACACTGGCTTTATAATCAAGGAGCTTGAGTATGAATTCTGTTTAGTGATTGTGAGATAGTGGAGAAGCCATTTGGCTTATATGAAGCTCTTTTTTTCCCTCCAAAATAGAAATGTCTGTCTTATAATGTTTTTGTAAGGATGAGGCGATATGTATAAAGTGCTTTACCAAGTGTCTGGAACATAAATAATGGTTGTTATTCTGGTGATACAGAATTATCACAGCAGATTTAAGCATATATAATATTTTTAATGAATACAATTGGATTACTTTTTCTTTGCAAACCCCTAACATACATAAAGATAGTTTTAAGATCTGTTAAAACTTGGATATCCCCAATGGAATAGGTTATAACTTTTAGTTACACAGTGCTTGAGACAATATATTTGTGTAACCTCAGAAAAGTTTTATAAATAGCTTTCATAGGCCATGGACTTTATTAGGGTCCCAGTCCTAAGGGGTCTATAGAAGCTGGTCTAAAGATTATTTAGAAAGATTATAGAAAACTGTTCTGCCCAGTGGGAGTGAATGTCTGTTCAGACTCCTGCTCTGGGCTTCAGCTCTCAACTGTAGCTTTGTGCTTCTGGAGATAGCATGCTTGTTAAGAGCATGGGTTGTAGCCATTTAGGGCTGTTGTTGCTCTGAACAGCATTTCCCAAATAGAACATTCATTTTTGCACACTACTTCCTGAGTGCTTAACATGTGTTACTTTTTATTTATGTAGAATGCTTTGTTTGCCACCTAAGAAGCAAAATGAGCTTAAATATTTCATCATATTTCAAAAGTCTAGGCCTTCTGCCTTCAAAGTTCTTGATGTTGAGTCTTTTGTGTTTTTTTCATTTACAATTTAGGTGTTTGAGCAATGAGGTCAAATAGTCTTGTCCTTGTTCTGTGTTCTTCCCCCCCTGCCCTTTTTTGCCTCTTCCGGTCTCTCATTTGTAAAGTCCATATTAGCCTATAGATTGCATATTTAATTAAGAGTTTCTGGAAGGTAAGGAACATTCTTACGTACTTTCCGCAATGGCCACTATGATGTTTTGTTCAAAAGATGCTTTTAAAAAAGAGGAAATCAGTATGAATCGTGGTCATATTTTATGTGTTGGGGATGCCAAGTACTTCTGTTTACAACACTAAATATGATTTGGCTAAAATGAGGGCTCTTTATTCTGGAAAGATAATTGAATAACATGACAAAGATCATGAATAGTGCACATTGAATGAACACATGTTTCTATTATAATTTAGGCAAATCTGTGGAAGAATTAAATAAGACAGAAAGTTACTTTACATATTGAATAGACAACATATTACTCCAAGGGATGATACAGACTGAAAAGAGAAAGACTTGGATAAGTGCAGAGGCAAGATGCAGAATGAATAGTTAAGGGTACCTGCATGATTTGAGTAAATCTTTAAACTCTAAGGTCAATGTCAGCTGCTGCCATCTTGGAATCTCTGCCTGGATGGAGCCATTCTACCGGACTAGTAGAACCCTGGCTTTGACAGTAGGGAAACTGTTATGCTTTCAAGAGTTGCAGAGAATAGAATGTATTTTAGTTTTTATTTTTATTTTATTTTTTTGTGTGTCAGAGTCTCATTTGTTGCCCAAGCTGGAGTGCAGTGGCATGCTCACGGCCACTGCAGCCTCAACCTGCTTGACTTGGGCAATCCTTCCACCTCAGGCATCCAAGTAGCTGGAACTACAGGCAAGTACCACTGTGATTTATTATAGCAATGAAGTCTCACCAAGTTGCCCAGGCTGGTCTCTAACCCTTGGGCTCAGGTAATCCTCTTACCTCGGCCTCCCAAAGCGCTGGGATTATAGGCATGAGCCACTGTGCCTGGTCCTTAATTTTAAAAATATTTTGTCATCGTCTCCAGCACCCTTCATCATCCTTACCTAAGAAACAAAAAACAAACAAAAAACACAACCCAAGCCGGGCTCGGTGGCTCAGCCTATAATCCCGCGCCTTTGGGAGGCTGAGGTGAGTGAATTGCCTGAGCCCGCGGGTTCGAGACCCGCCTGGGTAGCGAGACCTCATCTCTACAATAAATCAAAAAAATGAGCTGGGCGTGG
>NW_007247600.1:563911-571530 GCF_000164805.1 Carlito syrichta
TACACTCCAGTGTGGGCGACAGAGTGAGACTCCAACTCAAAAAAAAAAAAAACAAAAAAAAAAAAAACACAACCCAATCCTGGTTCATACAACACTTCTGTTCCATTCCTGCACCACACGGTTGAATACCATTGCAGAAAAGCACACCGCCAAGCCGACTTGTTTCATGTCAATATTATATGAATGTGGGTAGGAGATTAGCAGTGGTGGTAGTAACTTGGAGATGTTACTTTCTGATAGTTTCTATTTTCTTTCAGTGAAATAAAGAGGTAAGTTCATCAGCTAGAATCAAGATGAGGGAGGAGGTGATGAGGGTTTAAGGTGAGAGGAGACATTCAGGAGAGCAACAAAGTGAACAAAGCATGTGATCCTACATTACCTTACACTGCTGTCTCCATTTCTTGATTCCCATTTACAGGGAAACTCCGCAAAGAGTTGTCTGTCCTCCCTGTTAGCTTCACTTCCAATTGATCTTGAAATCACTCCAATAAAAGATTGACTGTTAACTTTTCTCTGAGACTTCTTATGGTCACTGGTGATTTACATGTTCCCAAATATAATGATCAAGTCTCAGTCCTTAACTTTTTTGACTTAGCAGCATTTGACAATTGACCACTCCCTCCCCTGTGAAACACTTTCTTTACTTGTCTTCTAGAACACTCTATTCTTCTGTTTTTTCCTACTTCAATTATTTTTCCTTGTCAGTAATATTGCCAACCCCTCCCCTTTCTCTGTCCTACATATTGCAGTACTTACGTGACATTCCCTGGATCTCCTTTCTTCCTATCCACGCTCACTCTCTTGGTGATTTTCTCCATATATGCAAGGCCTCCAAATTTAAATCTCCATTCCAGGCCTTTCCCCTGAACTCAGGATGTATATACCTAACCATGCTCACTTGTCATTTCTTTCTTTTTTTTTTTTTTTTGAGTTGGAGTCTCACTCCGCAGCCCAGGCTGGAGTGCAGTGGCACGCTCACGGCCACCCCAGCATCGACCTGCTGGGCTCCGGGGATCCTTCTGCCTCAGCCTTCCAAGCAGCCAGAACCAGAATCATAGGCACGCGCTACCACACCCGGTTCATTTTTGATTTATTGTAAGTTGCCCGGGCTGGTCTTAAACCCGCAGGCTCAGGCCATCCACTCGCCTCGGCGACCCAAAGTGCTGGGATTACAGGCAGAGCCACCAAGCCTGGCCTCACCTGACATTTCTACTTGGAGGTCTAACAGACTTCTCTATTTAAAGTTCTGATCTTTCCTCAAAAAGCTTACTCCACTCCCAATTCCTTACTGTAAATGAAAACTCTACCTTCTTAATTGTTTAAGCCAAAAACGTCTGGAGCCATTCTTGCCTCTTTTTCTCTTATATTCCATATTTATCTCTGTCAAGAAATCTCATTATTTCTACCTTCAAGATTTAGCCCACATGTAGTGATTTCTTAGCACCTTTTGCTTCCATTCTGGTCAAAATCATTATCTCTCACTTGGACAACTGCAGTAGCTTTCTAACCTGTTTCCACCTTGGGCCCTGACCATCTGTTTTCCCAAACATCAGTCACACCAATCTTTTGAAAACCTAAATGAGATCATTGTACTCCTCTGCTCAAATTCTGTCATAAATTTCCATCTCACTCAGAGTATAACCAAATCCTTACAATGGCCTATGGGGTCCAATGTGATCAGATTGTCTGCTCCCTCTGTGATCTTTTCTCTTACCTTCTTCCCTCACTCACTTTATTTTGGCTACACTGGCCTCCTTGCTCTTCTTGATATAGCACCAAGCATACTCCTCAGGGCCCCAGGATTTGCTTTCTCTGTGCACACAAAGGTCTTCCCTGTGTTTCTGTTTACCTCACTTCTTCACCTTCCTCAGGTTTTTACTCAGATGACACCTCATTAATAAATCTTTTGATCACCCGATTCAACAAAACAAACTCTCCTCATACCAGAACGCTTTTTCTTCTTCTCTACTTTCCTTTATTTTTGAGATAGCATCTCACTCTGTCGCCCTGGCTGGAGTGCAGTGGTGTCATCCTGGCTCACTGCAACCTTGACCGCTAGGACTTGAGTTATCCTCCCATCCCAGCCTCCCAAGCAGCTGATTACATGTGTGTGCTACCATGCTCAGCTAATTTTTTGCTTTTTTCGTAGAGACAAAGTCTCACTGTGTTGCCCAGGCTGGTCTGCATCTCCTGGCCTCAAGCGATCCTCCTGCCTGGGCCTCCCAAAGTGCTGGGATTACAGGCATGAGACACCATGCCTGGCAACACTTTCTTTCTTAACTTGTCTCTTTACCACTCATCATCATTTGACACCATATATTTACTTGTGTATATGTCTATCTCCTTTAAAACATAATTTTTATCTTTGCAAATGGAGAGGCAAATGAGGACTTCCTGTAGAAGTAATTTTTGAACTGAAATATTAAAGAGGAGGAGAAGAGATTAAATAGGCCCAGAGAAGAGAAGATTCTCCAGGCAAAGGGAGATATACATGCAAAGGCTTCCTCCTGTGGGAGGAAAGAGTAAAAACAAGGAAGTAAAGAGGCCTCATTTCCTCATATTGAACTCCTCCAAGATGACTGAAATCATGGCCACCAGGAGCTCTCAAGCTCAGCTCATCATTTTCATGACTAGAGAGTAACTCACTGTTAGTCTCTCTAGTCCCAAGTTCAAAAATTCTACACAAAGACTTTGATATGCCCTCTTGTGCAAGGGCGCTAATTGGAGGAGTGGAGCTGTGTACCTGGTCCAGCTTGAGTCACTTCTTCACCTCTAGACCAATACCTGTAGCCAGGTGGGTGGGGTCTATAAAAAGATGGCAGCTACCCCTCAAGTTCTATGTTAGAAGGTGGAAAGGTACAGTTCTCCAAATGAAAGTCGGGATGCTATCCTCATTGGAGGCCCACTCCAGTAACTGGATATGAGAGAAGTTTTTACAGTCCAAGAGTCAAGAGGTTGGAGATGGATTCTTCAGGGAAACAAGGAGGTAACACCACGAGGGAACTTTTGTAGATAAAAACCTCATGAGAAGTTTCCTGTGTCAGGAAATGGCAAGTCAACTTTAAGAACAGTGATATTTTAGTTTTAAGTTGAATTCTGCTTCGTGTGGTAAATACTCAGTGCAATTTCCAGAGAGAGTCTTTTGCAATGTTAATGGTACTTGATAGAATTATCAAAATGGGATGTGTCTTCCCTTGAGAAGTGGTTTGCTAGAAGACAGAAGTCTGCAGGGGCAGTGGTTAGATGGTGATGGTGATTGTGAATTTAACTGCGAGTTGGATTTTTTTTTTTTTTAAGATAGAGTCTTGCTATGCTGCCCACACTGGTCTCAAACTTCGGCTTCAAGTTATCCAGCCACCTTGGCCTCCCAAAGTGCTGAGACTACAGGCATGAGCCACTGCTCCCAGCCTGGGAATTGGAATTTTTCAGAGGGAAGAGGAAAGAAGGCGATAGGCAATCCTCAGGAAAATGGGAAAATGTTAACGTCATTTCTTCCTTCAGAATCTCAACATCATCTCCGATTTGTCCTTGGGATTTTAAATTTGCTTCACTAAATCTATCCTCCATCATTCTCCAGCTTCCTGGGGAGGCTGACCTGAATTGACTGTACTCATGAGCATCTCATGTGATCTTCTAGTGAGAGTGGGAGGAGGTGAGGCCCAACATATTTAGTCCCTAGGTTTCTTGCTGGTTCAACTCTGCCTTTTAGTACTCTAGGGAAGCCCCTCTGCTGTACAGGGGTGGTAACAGCTTTCTGCTGTCACTAGTCTTGGGATCCTACTCCATCCCTGCTGTTTCTCCAAACCCTTCTTACTCTTTTTATAAATAATCCTTTTATTAAACTCTGCTCAGTTACCCAGTTTGAATGTGTCTTTCATTTCCTGCTTGGCCTTGGACCCAGCCTTACATAAGGACACAATAGTAAAGAGAAAATTTGAGGGCACTAAAGAAGATAGAAAATATTGCAGATTGTTTTATGGAGTTTGTACGGAGACACAGAAACAAAATACCCAGCAAAGAATGTGTGTACTTGCTGAAACTAGGCATCTGTAAACAGAGAATAAAGTAGCTTGGATCAAATAGTCCTAAGCCATGTTGGTCCAGGCTGATCAGAAAGATGGACAGATGAATTTGGAAACATTTTTGAAAAGTTTACAGGCCAATGATGCTGTTTCTGAAGTATTAAGCTTCAGCTGGTCAAAGGTCCATAGAAAGGTGATGATCAGAACTCACTTCTCTATTTCCTTGGCATCTATGCCCTCCAGCCCTAATAGCTCTTTCATTATTACATCTATTTAGCATGTTCTATGATTCTTGTATGATATTTATTTGTAAAATAGGATTAACAAATGGACCACCACCAGTTCACCTGCATCAGCTCTAAAGAGGAAGACATCTGTGGAACATAAATAAAAGGGCACTTATATGGCCAGAGAAACCAAAATACACAGAATGAACAAAAAATAAACTTGAGATATCACAGGATTTGGGAAGCAATTTATATACCAGCTCTACAATGGTAGAAGAATTTGTGAGAGAAAAATTGACACTCACCTATGTATATGATGGAGAAATCAGACTGGGCACTCAGAAAATCCAGTCTTAAAAATATGGCTTTTTTTTTTTTTTTTTTTTTTTTTAAAGAATGTATGCATTAGTCTTGCAGTTGTATTTTCAGGTTTGCACAATGTTCATGGATTAAACATAAAGAACAAATTTTTGTGATATTTTATCTTAGTGCATTACCTAACAAAGGGCTTTGCATATTGAAAATGCAAGCGTTAGTTGAATAAATAAATAAAAATTAATCTACTGGAAAACGAACACCATCAGCATATTAGGAAATTAACACTTTTGTTCTCAGTAGAATGTTTTGCTTATATAACTGATTATTGTTTTGATTGGGTTCTATACATTGAGCATAGGTTTACTTTGCTAAAAATTAACTGGTAAGATTTCAAACACCTTTCATATCTATCCCTATAGGAGTTACAGACACATTTATTAATTTGTTAATCTTTAACAGACAGCCATTGCAACATGTGCATATAAATATACTAACCAGTTGCTCTTGTCAAGTTGCTGCTTGTTTCTCATTTGGATCCTGAGTTTACTTGGCCACTCCAACCTGAATAAAAGTGTAGATGACACAGAAGTATCCCCAGATGAAGGATCTCTACCATCATCTTCGTGTATTTATGAATCTGCATATCAAAAAACTCCATTTTAAGTTGAATTTTTAGAATGTTTTATCTTTTAAGTCAGGGTCTCACTCTGTGCTCAGGCTGGCACATTCACAGTTCATTGCAGACTCAACCTCTAGGGTTCAGTCAATCCTTCTACCTCAGCTTTCAGAGTAACTGAGACCATATGCACGTGCTACCATGCCCTGCTAAGTCTTTAATTTTTAATTTTAATTTTAATTAATTAATTAATTAATTTTACCTGTGTAAAACCATCTCTTTATTTGAATTTTATTTTTACAAAAAGGCACAGAGAGTGGGGAGGCAGGAATAATGCCTGTTCAGCCCCAGGAAGTGAGGAAGAGGCTACAGCCAATAAGAATGGGTCAGACTGCTTTTCTCCACTTTCTTGGTAACAGCAATGAACAAAAAGAAGTCCAAGAATGAACTAAGAGCATAAGTTATACGGTCAGTGTGTTTAAGCCAGACAACGGAAAGGAAGCGCCAATCTGTCAAGTCCACGGATCCATGAGGAGGAAAAAGGCCTAGGTCAGTCTACCGAGGCTTTGGCACTGGGTGGTCTGGGTCTCTTCTCTTTGAAGACCGAGGCCGCCGTTTCCGGGGCGCATAGGGACCTCCGGGACGATACCCGGAAAACCCCCTATGGACCACAGGGGCCTGCCACTGACAATAGGGTGTGGGCAAGAAAGGCACGGGCGGCCGGGGACCAGAAAATCTGGCACCCGGCAGACAGAGTGGGATCGGGGGCATCCCTTGGTGAAGAGGCGGTGAGGGCCGGAGTGGGAACCTGAGGGGGTGTGAGGGCTGGGGTGGGAACCCCAGCAGGGGCTGGCGCTGGGGTGGGAATCCGGGCAGGGTGCTGCCTGTGGGAGAAGGCAAGGGTGAGGGCGGAGGTATGGCCAGGAGCTCGCTGCTGACTTCGGGCCGCCCTTCCTCTCTTTGGCCAGGCTGGCGGGGCGGCTGCACGCGCCAGGCCTCGGCCACGTGGGCCAGAAGCAGGTAGGACACGTGGCTGTGCGCCCACTGGTGCCAGTGCACCCGTCCGTATGCAGGAACTGCCTGGCGTGGCGGAAGTGGAAATGCAAGTCCAGCACATCGAAGCCGCGACTGACGGCCTCCACCCAGCTGTGGAAGTTGGCCTCCCCCACTCGGCGGCTCAGGAACCTGGGGCGGATCTGCTGCTGGGGCAGCTGGAAGGCCCCAGTGATCTTCTCGCCCACGGGCATGGCCGTGGTCCACCCCAGGAGGCAGGACTCGGGCAGCACCTGCTGCAGCTGCCGGAACACTTTCTCCAGGTTCCGCAGGTAGCTCTGCCAGGAGATGTCCCAGAGGCAGGAGTTCAGGATGACCAGGTCAGGGGCCTCATCCCCCGACTGCAGTTCCTTCAAAACGTTCTCCAGGTAGTTGGAGTACACGCGCTGAGGAAGTAGAAACGCACCCGGTGGTGGTCGGAGCAGAACTGGCGGACCTCGCGGTAGGTGGTGCGTTTGTGCATCTCGTCCAGCGAGCCTCCCTCCATCAGCTTGTCCTGCTCGAAGCTCAGCTCCCCCTTCGCCCTGAGCTGGCTGGTGGTGAGCCGGCAGTCCTTCTGCAGCAGGAACACGAGGTCCTTGTACACCGACCTCTGCACGGAGTCCCCCAGGACGACCGCGAACTGGTTGTGCAACAGCTGCTGCACCTCGGAGGTCTGCAGCTGGACCACTCCTGAGGCCCCCAGGTGGGCCATGAAGCCCAGAGCGTGAGGCCTAACTACTTCCATCGCTCGAGGTGGGTCTGCAGACTGCTTCTCCTCAGATGTAAAGACCCCTCAGCTCCTCAGGGACTTCGCTCCGGGGTATCCCCCAGAGAGGGGATAATTATGCAATCTGCATTTTCTTTACTCTCCTTGGGTTGGCTCCTTCTTTCGGCATTAAACACATCCTGGTTTCTTGTTTTAAAAAAGAAAGGAAACTTCTTCAACTCCACCTCCAGGACAGTCCTATCTTTCGCCTCAGCTCCAAGGCCACATTTTTTAAGCGTTGTTTGCACTGGCTGTGTCTGGGTCGTCACCTCCCACTCACTCCTTTGACTTTAATTTGGCTTCCAATTCCTCCAAGCCAAAGCACCGTTTGTCAGTAAATCACCAATGATTTCCTTGTGGTTTCTTTCAGTGGCCACTTCTTGGTCCTTACCACACGGAGCACGGGGTGCTATCGATGGCTCCCCTCTGACACACTAGTATCCTGTCCTTTCCCGGTATCCTTTGTGGGTTTCTCTATTGTCTGCCAGATCCCCAAATGTCAGTTTTCTCAAGGCCCACTAAATGGCTCCTTTCTTCTCTTCAAAATCCTCTCCCTCGTAGGTCCACCCATTCTTTTGTTTTTTTTTTTTTTTTTTTGAGTTGGAGTCTCACTCTGTCACCCAGAACTGGAGTGC
>NW_007247600.1:571719-573265 GCF_000164805.1 Carlito syrichta
AGGCAATCCACTCACCTCAGCCTCCCAAAGGCCCGGGATTACAGGCCGAGCCACCGAGCCGGCTGGTCCACCCATTCTTAGCCAGGCAACAAAACAATCAAACGACCCCATTTTTCCCAAACAGTCAGTTTTTAATTTTTTAATTGTAGAAACGAGGTCTTGCTGCGTTGCCCAGGCTAGTCTCGAACTCCTGGTATCAAGCAATCCTCCCGCCTTGGTCTTCAAAAGTGTTGGGATTATAGGTATGAACCACCACGCCAAGCCAAACTATTAGAATTTTACCAATGCTTCTATATTTATTTTAAAAACCAATTTTATGCCATCTGTGATCATTGGGTAAGAGGAAAAAATGAGAAAATGCATTTCAGGAAATGTGATAGAGTCATATGTAAATTTAGGTGCAATTTTAGGCTTAGGATAAAAACTGGGCTCCTATAGAATTTTTTACATACCATATAATAAAAGTGTGCAATCTGATACCTCACACATCTCCATTAACCTCTGACATTGAATTTGTTCTATTCTCATTGTTTTTCATTGATACAAGTGTTTGGTGAGGAATTAAGGAGCTTTCCTTCACAAATGTTTTACTTGATTTACAGCATTTGGAGCTGTGATATTCCTGGTTAGAATACTTTACTGTTGAAGTCTTTAAAAAAAAACATTAGTTGAATTCCCACAGGAGAATGTGCATCAGTTCTATGTTAAGCTCTTTGTTCAGACTTATTATTTCAGTCTCCAGAATGTGTTTTCACTAACATAGTAGTGTGATAAATGCAAGAAATGTGTGCACAGCTTATAACATTTGGAAATGCTTCTACGACGTGCTTTTACATTGGGCTGTTTACTTTCTCTGTAAAGTCACTTCGATTTCACACTGCAGTACCGTGGGTTTCCGGAAGGTGAGCATGAACTTTGTGGGAGTTCTATTTTGGGGTTTAAAAACTGGAGTTGCAGGGTATACAGCTTTTTACTCTTGTCTAGTTAGCGTTCTCAAACTTCCTCCCTTCTTGAGTGCATGGACATCAGTTTCATTTATTTTCCTTTCACTATTCATGTGCGCTCCCTTAACTTCCAGCACGTAAATTTTCCAGTTCAGTGACATATTCATCCTGGATTTCCATGTGTTTTCATTCCCTTTTGCATCTTCTTTTTGTTGTTGTTTGTTTGTTTTTGAGTGAAAGCCTCACTCTGTCACGCAGGTTGGAGTGCAGTGGCACACTCACAGCCACTGCAGCCATGACCTGCTGGGCTCAGGTGATCCTTCCACCTCAGCCTTCCAGTAGCTGGAACCACAGGAACACATCACCATACCCGGCTAATTTTTTGATTTATTGTAGAGATGCGGTCTTGCCAAGTTGCTCAGGCTGGTCTTGAACCCCTGGGCTCAGGCAGTCCTCTCGACCTTGGCCTCCCAAAGTGCTGGGATTATAGATGTGAGCCACCCCACCTGGCCCCTTTTGAACCTTCTTCATCGTCTCCTTTCTTTTCTTTTTTTCTTTTTGAGTTGGAGTCTCACTCTGTCGCCCAAACTGGAGTGCAGTGG